>NW_005370777.1:3917855-3932203 GCF_000412655.1 Myotis brandtii
TAAGTTAATAGAAATGATCCGTTGACAGCAGTGAATGAAATGAATTTGGGAGGCGGAAGGCAAGTGATGCCCGTGAGTAGGCAGAGGGAGTGGACTCTAGATTTGGGACCATGGTAACTGGAGGGACAGGTGAGCAAAAGGACACAGAAGCTGGGAGATGCGGTGGAATCGGTGCAAGTTTCTTGCAGTTGCTTCTGTTTTCTGAGGGAAATAGGAAGTGAGGTCATCAGTGCAGAGTGATGGGGAAGGTGGTTTGAGGAGAAGGAAGATGTGAAGTAGTCCTCCAGGAGAGGCAAGAGTCAAAGACCAGGGAAATGCGTGGGGTTGCCTGTTCACATGCAGGGCCATTGCCTACGGAGAGGATCAATGCCTGTGACTGGATGAGAAAGCACAAGGGAATGAGAATAGACAGGAGAGGATGAGGTTGAGGACGGAGCCTGGTGGGCAGAGCTAACTGTGGAGAGAGCCAAGACCATGCGATCCGTGTGAGACCTTATTAATCCAGAGAACCACTAGGAACAGAGAGTCTTCTTCACTCCTCTGAACTGAGTTAATAATTAACCAGCTTCTTACTCAGAGGATCAAGTTCAACGACTTACCACTTGGGATGAAAAGATGCTTTAGGTGCTACCCACCAGAATGGATGTCTGGTGCCTGCTCCCTTCTAAACCCATGTGTCCTGGAAGTCTAAGCCACAAGGGACTTCAAATAAGCCCAGCCAGAGCTGCTCATGCTGGTAGCTTTCCAACATCACCAACATGAGAGAAATGGCACAAGTGGGGACTTCTAGTGGTACATTTTTGGCTGATTAATTATCATTAGGGGCAATATGCTGAAATTTTAATATTTCCATAGGGGAGCTAATTAAAAACAGGCAAACTGCATTTGCTCATAAAAAGTGTTATTAAAAAATTCTGGTTTTCTTTCTGATGCCAAGTGCTTGTCAGAGCAGTTCCTCCCAGTGGATCTTTCCCTCAGGTCAGTCAGCCTGCCCCATCCCTATCCTTTCTACACAGATACTGACTCAGTTCAATTCCATTTCCTTCCTCGCTCAGAGGTTTCCGCCTAATCCAGGATTTCTCAACCTCAGCACTATTGGCATTTTGGGCTGGAAAACACTGTGTTGTGGAGGTGGTGCTGGGCGTTGTAGGACGTTTGGCAGCATCTCTGGCCCCCTCCCACCCAATGTAAGTAGACCACTACCCTCTACCCCCACCCAAGGTAGTGGCAACCAGAAATATCTCCAGGCATTGCCAAATGTCCCCTGAGGGTCAAATTGGTCACCAATTGAAAACCATTGGTCTATTAGGTTTGGAGACAGTGGGACCCAGAGGTAACTCAAATTAGAGCTTCATGTGGACTCTCCCATGGCAACCCTGGCAGTATAAATTAAGTCTCTGGTAGAACAGGATGAGCTCTGACAACCTCAGAGGTGAGAAATTAGACACTTTCCCTTCCGTACAGAATGTACAATAAGCGGCTAATCCTGCTTTAAAAAGAAAAAAAAAAACACAACACAGAACTTATCACATTTCCAGCTTTCTCGCCAATTGATGTGAAGATTCCCAGGAGATGGTAATTAGTGTCGAACTACAGGAAAGACACAATGCACAGAACTTTAGAATTGGGGAAATGCAGAGAGAGAAAGTGAGAGAGGGGAGGTGGGAAGGGAGGGGAAAGGGAGGAAAGGACACAGAACCCAAGGGCAAAGTAGGAGTTCAACTTGAACTTTGTACCTTTGACTTTGTAGAAGTTCAATTAAGTACCAAGGCTTTACTATGATAGCAAAGTAATAATGTCTGTGTTAAATTCCAAATCATCCAGCTCCCCACTGCCTATAGGATAAGGTTCAAACAGCCTAGCCTGGCAATTAGGGCCCTAAGAGTTTGAATTTGGCCCTAAGAGTTAGAAACATGCTCCACTGCCTGCAGGAATGCTTCTTTCTATTCCATCTGGTCCACTCACATTTCTGCAGACACCTTGCAAATGCCTACTCCTGGGCCTTTGTACATGCTCTTGGCCTACCCAGCCTCTCATATATTTAACCTTTAAGGCCCCATCAATCCCCACCTTATTCATTCCCTCACTTGCTCTGGCACACCTAGAAGCTGGGCTGTAGTCAAGAACAAGAGCTAACAGCTCTTCAGCAGTTCCCACACACCAGGACCAGATGCTGTTCTGAGCAATCTTTGCTTTAGAGACTGGAGAGAAATCCCTACTTCCAGGGCTACCCACCACCACTCCCATGGACCTACTGGGGCCAGCCAATGTCTGCTCCTGTGATAGTGGCATTTGGTTTCCTCTGTCTTTGAGAGCAGAAGTACAAAGATGGGGAGAGTTGGTAAAGAGTGGCCTGTCTGATTCAGTTGAAGGGACAGTGAGCCTGGGGTGGGGTGAGGGGCACTGAACTCAAGCCCCAGGGTGTGGGGGAAGGGTTGGTCAGCCCAGGGTGACCTTCAGGGCTGGAGGGAGGGGAAGAGGAAGCACATTTTTGCTGCTCCTGCTCAAGGCTTCCTGAAGGCGGGGCGCCCTGTTCTTCACTGCAAGTCAAGCCTTCCTCTGGGCACACGCTTGCCACGGCTCTCACATACCCACATGTGGACCATGTCCAAAGTTTGCAGCACCCGAGACTCTGCTAGTGACTCTGTCCCCAAATTCTTCGGGGCGTTGACAAGGAGGCCTTGATTCACAGGTTGAGACTCTGGCTTCACAGTAACCCCATTTCCCCGGCTTGGAACCAAGCTCTCCGAAGAAGAAACGGGCCAAGACCTTGGCCCATGCGCGCTTCCCGAGAGTTCCTGGCTGCACTTGCAGGATTCACTTTCCATCCAAATTGCCTTTTTGAATATAGCACCGTCTCTCTTTAGCCTCCTTTCCTCTCTCCTCATTTCCTGTTTCCTCTTCTCCCTGTCTCCTTAGTGTCTGCTCAGTTATCAAAGAACGGCTGTGCTACTTTCAGGAATGTTCTCCGGCCAAGCCAGTGGAATGAGCCCCAGGCTCTGGGGAGCCTGCAGCCAGGTCTCAGTTCTCTCCCTTCACTGAGCACCAGAGCCCATAACTAGCATCTTCGGGGGAAATAATATTCCCTTATGGAACCAGTTTCTGATTATGTTCATCTTCCCTCCTCTCTCCTAGCCCATCCCTTCTTTCCCTTCCCCAGATCCAATCAGAGCGGTATTGGAAAGCAGAATAGAGAGTGGCTGAGAAGGGAGATTTGGGATTCAGACCATCGTGTGCTCAACTCTCAACACCATCACTTGAACTAGTTACTCAGTTTCCTCAACTGTAAAATGGGGACAACGACAGCTGATCTGGAGGCACGGGAGGAGGATTGAATGGGACAATGTATGCATAAAGAGAAGAACGTGTTATTCAGCAGAATTCCTTTTAGGAAGGTAGAGCTGTCTTTGTTGAGAAAATATTTGGTTAAGTAGAAACCGAGATCCTTAGGGTCAGAGGCGGACACTCCCAGCAAGACAAAGGGAGGATTTTGTTTGCGACTCCCGGAGGAAGTGGGGGCCAGGAGAGGGCGGAAATCCTGCACTCCAGAGGTGACCCCTCCCCATGGCACACCCTCCTCCCACCAAAACCTTGGGTCAGGTTTACTAAACTCATGGAATACTTGAAGTAAGTAATGAGGAAAACAGAGAAGGGGCTGAGACTTGTCTCCAGGGAACTGTGGGGGCAAAACTCAGGATGAGAGATGTGGAGGCAGGAACATCTAAGGGCGGAAGACACGGGACCCTCCTAGGACCATCACAAGCCTCGGATCTCAGAACAAATTTCTCAAGGGTTGGGGGCACCAGCTGACAACCTGGTTAAGCAGGCAAGATGTTGTAGCTTAGTGTTACCATTCCATGTCATGCTTTCCTGGGTCTTTCCCTATTGACCTGCAGTCTCAGTTCAGACATTACTTCCTTCAGGAAGCCTCCTCTGGTTTCCCAAGTGTGGGTTCACCTCTGAACCCCGACAGGTGTTCTTATCATAGGAGTTTTCACCCTGAGTTGTAATTGCTTAGTTGCCTGCTTTCCTACTAGAGAATTCACGTCATTTGGTCAAAGCTAAATCTTGTATACCCTTGCGTTCCCAGACCTAGCACAGCACCTTGCACATCATAGGCTCGCAATAAATATGTGTTCAGTACATGATGGTATAGTAGAAAAAACACAGTCTTTGCTGTTCTATAAAAACCAGGTTCAAAATCTGACTCTAACACTTAAAAGCTGTGCAACTCTGGGCATGTTACTTAATCTCTCTGAGCCTCTTTCGTCTCCTCTGTAAATAGGAAGGTGCAGGGTCAGTGTGAGGGTGGAAGGGGAAGATATGTAGTAAATGGTGGCTGGCCAGTCAGTACTTAGCAAATATTGGTTCCTCAATACAGTCTCTCATACTTGGCCCGTTTCTTCCATCCACACATCTCCACCACGTTAAGCCTTCACTAAGCACCTTATAAACTCCTACTTTGTCTCCTTACTTCACACTGTTTCTCTTGGATGTGTTAAGCTCTTCCACTGTGCCAGACAGGGTTCCAAAGTAGGAGTCAGCAAACTACAGCCTGAGGGCCGTATCAGGCCCGGCACCTGATTTTGTACTGTCTGTAGCTAAGAAGGGTTTCTACGTTTAAATGGTTAGGGGGGATAAAAAAAAGAAATATTTCATGACACATGAAAATTATTTGAAATTCACAGTTCAGTGTCCAAAAGAAGGTTGAATTGGCACACCGCCACACTCATTCTTTTCCCTATTGTCTGTGACTACTTTCGCTCTGTAGCAACAGGGTTGAGTAGCTGTGACAGAGACCGTATGGTCCACAAAGTCGAAAATATTTACCATCTGGCCCTTTGTAGAAGAAGTTGCCATGCCCTGTTCTAGGTTGCTAAGCGGTTCCCCTGGTCGGTGATTATTGAGGCCTGTAAGTGCCATGTGAGGTCAGTACTGTTACTACCCCCCTTTCACAGTCCTGGTGCACGGGTAGGAGAGAGGTGAAGTGATATACCCAGGGTTGCACAGCTTGTAAATACATTTAGGATCAAACTCTACCACCTCTGAAGTGGTCAGGTGGCTGGGACAACTGTAGGCAGCCTTGTATGCCACACTGGGGAGTTGCCTTGATAGTTCTTGATCAGGGGAGTGACATGATAAAGTGAGACCTCAAGGTGGTCACTATGACCATGACCACTGAATTGAAGGAGAGAGAAGGGGGGAGGGAGTAGCATAGAGCAGGGATTAAGAATTTGAACTCCAGAGCTCAACTTCCTGGGTTTGATTGCAGCCAGCCACTTATCTGCATGACCTTGGGCAAGTTGCTCTAACTCTCTCTGCCTTATTTCCTCAGCTCTACAATGGGGTGGGTGGGGGACTGGGTGGGATAATAGAATCTAGACTCTCCCTTATAGGGTTGTTGTGAAGACTGGAAAGGAAACTTCTGTCTTATGACTCTGCATTGGAGGCACGGAACAGCCCTTTGATGTTAGCTACGGCCATGCCCATTATTCATCCCAACAAGAAGCTGCACTCTCTCTGTTCCAGGAGCCATTCCAGCCAATCAGGACATGAAGAGGAAGACAAAATAACCAGACCCGCATCCTGCCCGTAGGAGCACTGAGTCCACGGAGGGGACAGGAAGTCCATCAATACCTGGGAAGTGTCACAGGTGTTGCCATGGGCTGCTAAGAAGCACCTCCTTCTGGCTCTTCCTTCCTTGGCTCAGGTTCTCACTCCTTCCTGAACTCACCAGGCATCCTGGGGGGTTTGCCCCTGGCCTCTGTGCTGGCCTGAATGGGGAATAATAGAATAATATGAGCATGGGCAGTTGTCCAGCGCCTTGGCACGGGGCTGTGTCTGGAAGACTGTAAATCACAGACCAGCCCAGCGCACAAGGCCCCAGGGAGAACCTGGGCAGGAGAATAACTTGGCCACTTCCACCTGCCAAATCACAAAACAACACATTGACAAGAAGGGCCATTGATGCTGAGAAACCCTAACAGGTCCCAACGTGGAAAGTGGTATTTGTCTTACAAACATGCCCGCTAGGTACAGTGGGCACTCAGAGCCGTTCGGAATTTTATCATACCACGTGTTAGCATCTCCTGTTTACCCTGATTCTTCCCCCCACTGCCATTTATTAGTGTTTGATTTGTCACCTGTAACCGTGCCTTTATGTGCATGCTTATGCAGCTAAGCATAGAAAAAAGACTGGGAAGATACACCAGTGGCTTTCAACTGAGATGGATGAGGCAACTGGAACATAGCAAGAGAAGGGGGAGGCTGGTTATTAGAATCACCTAAATTTTTTTTCCCCCAAATCCTCATGCTTGGGTTAAACACCTTAAGCATATGTGTATTTTAAAAGCCGACCCAATAATTCTGATGTTTGCCCCTCCCTTCCACCCCCACCTCCTGCCTGATTTGTCACCATTAATACACATCACATGATGAAAACGGTAGTTATAGCTTGAGTGTTGGGATTATAATTTTAAAACATTTTTTTCTATCTTTTGCTTTGCTGGTGTTATTAAAGTTCTACCATGAACATAAAGACTAGCATAGTAATGTGTTGGTTACAGAACCAAACTCACCTGAGTTTACACCTTATCAGGGCGTGTCACTGCACCTCGGTGATGTCATCTGTAAAAGGCAAAAGTAAGAATAGCTCCCTAATTGGGCTGTTGTGAGAAGTAAATGACTTACACATATAAAGTTTTTAAAACAGTGCCTGGCACATGTCACGCTCAATGGGAATTACCCATTATTATTAAAACATAAGAAAAATGTAGCAATACATTTTTAAATTTTAGAAAAAAATATGAAATTTAAAACTATAAAGAAGAAAAAGACTCCATGGCGTTTGCATGATATTGACAGAAGCTGCTCTCCCCTTCTGTGAAGTGGAAAAAGTGGGGGGAGGGGGATAAGGAGAAATGTGAATGGACTCTGTAGGCTTAAAGTGAAGGTAAAAAGTGAGGAATGGCCATTAGTATGAGGAGTGGGATCAATGCAGCATAAAGGAAAAACCACCCCGGCTGCCGGCCTGGGAGGCTCAACAGGAAGGAGGTGGCCGAACTTCCCCTTCCTTCTCGCTGGTTCCAGCCCAGAAACCCCGCCCTGGGTGGAGAGAGAAGACTGGGCCCTACTGCAGGGCACCCAACCATTCTCTTTTTTGGTCAGACACTAAAGGGCACTCTCTGCTTTGCATATGCATTTCTCCTTCTTCTCTCCCAACGCAGTTTGCCTTTGGTATCTCTGTATTATTTTGCCTTTGGTATCTCTGTATTATTGCTTATTAGCAAGTTACAGTCAACCTCATAGCTGATGTTTACTGCTGCCAGGCACTATTCTAAAACTGCCCGTAGCAGCTCATGTATCCTCCAAACACCTCTAGGAGACATATACTTTTTTTTTTAAATCTCCATTTCACAGAGGAGGACACTGAGGCCCAGAGAGGCTAACTTGCACAGTCTGCAGATATTGGTCACTCGACTAGAATTTCTTTCAATCTCGATGACAGTCAAGACAATTAGGGGACAACAGACCCCAGGAAGCCCACCATACAGCAGTTCGCTAAGATCTCCAGTCACTGCCTTGTGCAGAGGATTTGCTGAGGCTGGCATGCAGGGGCCATATCTACTGGCCGACCCCAGCCCTAGAACCCCTGTTGTGTTCGCCAACCCCAGGGGAGCCAGGAGGGAGGCCCAGGACATTTGATTCCGTAGCCCATCCTGCTCACCACAAACCTAAATTGTCTCAAAAGGAGCACACACCGGTAAAGGATTTTCAGAACCACATGTTGGAGCAGGATGTGGGTATTCGTGGAGACTCCGCACCCAGAATCAGTTTCCACCCCGTGCTTCCAGCAACGGGTGAATACAGCCGCAAGCACTTCCATGTCTAGAAGCAAACTGCAAGAGGCCCCCTGTTCCAGGAAGAAGGCCCAGCCCTCCCTGCTGGGGAGCAGCTGTGATCCTGTGATGCCAGGTGATGCCTGTGGCTCTGACAGCCCCCGGGAGCCTCTCCGCCGGGGCTTTGGACAGCACGCGCGCTGAAAGTGGCCTTTCCTCTCCCAGAACATGATGTAACCCCCCGATCCTCAGCCTCAAATGGTTTGCAGATTGTCTGGGGTGACTGTTTCCTGTGTTCTGAGATCCCAGGTGGTGAGCCCGCTCTGCCTGCGACCCCCGGATGGCGTTTACTTGGAAAGCTGCTTTTATCAGTCAGGATGTGCTTGGTGGCAAGTAACACAAAACACAGTCCAAACTGGCATAAACAATAAAGTGGGGTTTATTGGCTCAAGTAAGTGAACAGTCTCTGGATAGATTTCAGGTGAGGATGGATATACGTAGTGACTCAACCATCTCACAAAAGGCCCCACTTGCTTTTTATCTCTTTTCTCTGCTTTCCATGTCAAGTTCATCCTAAGGCTGCTTCCCCTCAAAGCAGCATAAGGACTTCTAGATGCCTCAGAGAGCATGTTTCCTTGTTCATTTCTAGCAAAAAAAAAAAAAATTAAAAAAGAGTAGCTGTCTCAAATCCTATATAATCCTATATAATAAAACCCTAATATGCAAATTGACCAAACAGCGGAACAACCGGCGAAATGAGGGGGATAAGGAGAAATGTGAACAAGGGGGCAGAATGACTGGTCACTATGATGCACACTGACCACCAGGGGGCAGATGCTCAATGCAGGAACTGCCTCCTGGTGGGCAGTGCACTCACACAGGGGGAGCGCCGCTCTGTCAGAAGCCCGGCTCACGGCTGGCGAGAGCAGCGGCAGTGGCAGGAGCCTCTCCCGCCTCTGCTGCAGGCGGGCAGTAAGGAGCAAGGGGTCCTGGACTGGGAGAGAGATGTCCGTCTGCCGGCTTAGGCCTGATCCTGGAATCCGCCTAGGGACACCGCCCCCCCCCACCCCCCCCCACAAGTGCATGAATTTCGTGTACCGGGCCTCTAGTAAAAGCATATATGCTAAGTGTCCGACCGATCTGTCAACTGTTTGGTCAACAGCTTGACTGTTGGCTATGACATTCACTGACCACCAGGGGGCAGATGCTCTGACTGGTAGGTTAGCTTGCTGCTGGGGTCCGGCCGATGGGGACTGGGTGAGAGGGCTGGACATGCCCTGGAACCCTCCCTTGGTCCCTCCCTGCCCCGCCGGCCCCTATCAGCCCAGATCAGGACTGGGTGAGACTGCCCGATTGGCCTGATCACCAGCCAGGCCAAGGGACCCCATCCATTCACGAATTCATGCAACGGGTCTCTAGTTATTAAATAAAAGTCCTGGACCTCTGGATCATCTAAGGCAGCGGTTCTCAACCTGTGGGTCGCGACCCCTTTGGGGGTCGAAAGACCCTTTCACAGGGGTTGCCTAAGACCATTGGAAAACACATATATAATTACATATTGTTTTGTGATTAATCATCATGCTTTAATTATGTTCCATTTGTAACAATGAAATTGGGGGTCACCACAACATGAGGAACTGTATTAAAGGGTCGAGGCATTAGGAAGGTTGAGAACCACTGATCTAAGGTCATATGACCATCTCTGAACCAATCACTGTGGCCCTGAGCAATAAGCCACAATTGGGTGTTTTTTTTTAATTGTGGGGTTTTTTAATGGAAGATCCCTTGCTGATCTGCTTTCCCCTGAAACCTGGGGGAAAAGGAGAGGAGGACCAGTCAGATCAGGAGGAGTCTGTCCCCAACACTCTATTCCTACATAGATCTAAACCAATGGTTCCCAACCTTGTTTTGGTCATGCCCCACCTAAGCATCTCTAAAATCCTGATGGACATATAATTCTTATTATTCAAAAAATGAACTCCTAATTCACATGGAGGAAGCCTAAAAGGCCATTAACTTGGTCTAAACAAGCTTCCAAAGAACATGGCATCCATGAAAGAGAAAAATAAAAGAACGAAAGAACAGTTGAAGTACTGAGGAGGAAATCACTAAGAAATTGTTAAAAAATAATAATAATATGAAGTAATATGAAAAAATAGCAAATAAAGTTTCAAAACATATAATAGAGAATTGAAATGCATAAATATGTCACAATATATATTTATATACCATATATGAGGCCCCTAGAACCACAAGAAATGTAAAAAAAAATCACTGTTAATAACCCATTCTCGAATTGCCCCTCTTAAAAATCAAATTGCCCCCCTGTGGGGCATGTGCCCCAGGTTGGGAACCATTGATCTAAACAGATGAGCCAGGGTCACTATAGTGGTTAGAAGTTGGCAACATAGGGAGAGGGAGAAGAAAGTGGGGGGTTGGGGTGTCAATGAAAAAAGTCCAGACCCTCCCTAACCTGCACTGCCCAGGGGGCACTTGGTCTGCTTCAATTCAAGAAGGATCAGAAGATCAAAAGTGGCTTACAAAGGCCTGAATCATCAGGGATGGAGGGAGGAGGAATGTCTGTGAAGTGCGGGGTCTGTTTGCCAACTGAGGGGAAGGGATTGCCCTCCCCCTGCAGGAATCCCTCCAACCCCTCAGATCTGGAAAGTCTGGGGCTGCCAGATACCCCAGGCAGGGGGCTGGATTCACAAAGGCTTGCACTACAGGGAGAAAGAACGCTGCACCCCAGCTTCTCCGTCAGGGTCCAGTGGTCCTTGACCTCCTCCTAGCAGTTTGCTTGTAATTCATGCTTGATCCCCTCAGCTTATTCTTGATGGCACCCTGGGAGCTGGCACAGATCATTCTGATGGTAAGGTGCTCAGACTCAGGGTCTCAGCCCCAGATCTCCTTCATGCTTTCCTTTGTCTCCTAAGTTGTGTCATGGAGGGCATAGCGGCATCCTAGTTTGGCAGCATCTTAACAAAGGTGGGGTCATCTCCAGCCTGGGCCTCCTCCCAGAGCATCTTCTTACCCTCGAGTAGGAGGAAGAACACCACCTTCTTGTGCTTATTTGCTCCTCTGGCTTCCACAGCTTGCACACCTGCATGCCACTGAATACCCTGATGATGCCAACAGAGACAGCCATGACAGAGGGCATGTTTACGGAAGTGAAAGAGGGATGGAAGGAGCCCAGAGAAGACACCGAGGACTACTGCACTGTGCTGGGACCCCACTCAGACCATGGCTGACCTCGGCAATCACTCTGCCCCTGTATCTGGAGAGAAGCATTATGTCTACCCCAATACATTGTTCTTTGATTTCTGACATGGCCTTTTCCAGAGCCATTAAAAATACCAAATTCAATAAAGCAATAAAGTAAATGGCAACTACACTCTTCTAGCTGCTCAAGTCAAAAACCTTGGACACAATCTTGATTCTTCATTTTTCTCACCCACCTCCATATCCAATTTATCATTAAACCCTATTAGTTTTACAACAAAATATAGCTAGAATCTGATCCCTTCTCACTTTATTCATGGTGTCACCCTCCTCTAAAGTATCATCGCCTTGCATCAAAACACTGCAATAGCCTCCTACTTGGTCTCCTCCTACTTGCTTCCCCATCCTCTCATCTTCAGAGAAGCCAGAGCCATCCATTTAAATAGTAAGCCATATCATGTCACTCCTCAACTCAAAAGCTCCTAGTGGTTGTTATATCAATCACTCCAAAGAAAAGTCAAAAGGCATAACAAATGGACAAGGAGAGCCTACATATTCTAGCCCTTATCATCTTCCCTTAATAACTCCTACACCTCTCCCCTCACTCACTCTGCTTCAGCCAGACTGGCTTCTTGCTGTATCCTCAAAATATCAAGTATGCGCCTGCCTTAAGGCCTCTGTATGTGCTAGTCCTCAGCCTTCACCAACCTTCTCCCCAATTACCTTCTAGGCTCATTCCCTTTGCTCAAAAGTGATGTTATCAGAAAGATGCTGTGTGACCACCCTATGTGAAAACACATCCAGTCTATCTTTAAAACACTGACCTTGCTTTATTTTTCATAGCACTTCCCATTACCTAAAATATTTAAGCATTTTCACATGAAATTTTTCTCCCCTCCTAGAATAAAAGTTCTATAATAGCAAGGTTATTTACCACTACAGCTCTAATATCTACAACAGTGAAGGCAGTCAATAAATAGTTATTGAGAACGAATGAACGATTTTGAACAAATGATAACAAAAAAGAAATAGCTAATGGCAGATGAAAAAGATGTTTAACCTTATCAATAAGCAAAGAAATGGGCCAATTTCTTGTTGGCCAAGACAATATTTTTGCCCATTAAATTGGCAAGAACAATCAGATAATAAATCCATCACTGTTAATACAGCAATGAAATTTGTATTTTTATATATTATTGGCAGCCAGTCTCATTAATTCATTTATTAGGTATCTACTATATACCAGCCATTGTGCAATTATCCAATATATACTTTAATTCATGATAACATTCAAAGTCTATGTTTTAGTTGGGATAGATTAGGTTAGCTGTGGTAACAAATTACTCCTAGTAGTTTACCATAATAAAGGTTCACTTCATGTTCACTCAACATGCCTACCTCAGGTTGGTAGAGAGGTGGGGTTTACATGTCACTTCCCCTCACATTGTATTGAACAGAACTAGTCACATGGCCCTACCCAATGTCAAGGAGACTAAGAAATGAAAGTTTTCTGCATGCCTCCAAGGAGTAGAGTGACAGACATTGGTAAATATTAATAACTAGAGGCCTGGTGCACAAAATTCGTCCACTCGGGGGGCATCCCTCAGCCCAGCCTGTGCCCTCTCCCAGTCCAGGAGCACTCAGGGAATGTCCAACTTATGGCTTAGGCCCACTCCCCCTTCCTGTGGGGAGCAGGCCCAAGCCGTCTGTCGGACATACTTAGTGTTGCTGTGGAGGTGGGAGAGGCTCCTGCCACCACTGCTGTGCTTGCCAGCCGTGAGCCCGGCTCAGGGCTTCTGGCTGAGCAGCGCTCCCCCTGTGGGAGTGCACTGACCACCAGAGGGCAGCTCCTGTGTTGAGTGACTGCCTCCTCATGGTCATTGCACATCATAGCGACCGGTCGTTCTGCCATTCGGTCAATTTGCATATTACCCTTTTATTATATAGGATGTCTACCACAATCCTTGATCAAGAAATATTACCATCTTATTGGAATAACCTAAGGTACATAAAAAGCTACATTAAGGAAAACGTTCATTGATGTCTTATTTATTATTTTGATAAATTGAAAGAGTCTTAAATGTTGAATAATGCGGAAATAGATCATGGAATCATAGTTTATCTGTATACAATACATTACTACACAGACATAAAAAATGATAGTTAATGAAAAATATATGTATAATAATTAATATATTACAAAATAGTAAGTAAAAAATGGGAAACATGAAATGGATTCTGTGATTACACCACCACAAAAATATACCTAATAAAAATTCTTTTAAAATACACAAAAATATATTCATTCAACCATTATCTCCTAGATGCTAGACTCTATGGATTCAGAGATAAAACACACTGTGTTTGGACTGGAGGTGCCATAGTCTTATAAGTACCTTTAGAATGAACTAAAAGAAACCCCTGCCTAAAATCAGAACAGTTATTCTAGTACTTTTATGGTTGCACATAAGGTTGAACTTTTTATTCCACTTTAATTTGAATCACCCAGGGAATTAGAGTGAATTATTTATTCAACAGGTACTTACCACCCATGCACTAAGTGGGTGACAAAGATGATCCAGATGCCAGACCATGATCCCTGACCTCAGAGGGCTTACACTCTAGCTGGAATCCTACATGTCAAGCAATGGCCCCTGCTGGCCTCAGCTTCTGTGGATGTGCTTTATAGAAGGCTCAATATCAGACCTGTGAAAGTTCCTGGTGCCTAAAACAGTGCCTGGCACATAGTTGGTGTCTTCTAACTTCTGGAGTTTTCCCCAAACCTACTTACTCATAGGCTTCCCTTCTCAGTTGATGACATCTACATCTTTCATTACTCAGGTGGAAAATGTGAGGGCATTCTTGATTCTTTTTTCTCACACTCCACATCAAATCTGTCAGAAAAATCTTACAGGTCCCAGCTTCAAAATATATTCCCAAATCAGACCACTTCTCACTCCTTCCACTGCTGCCATACTAATCCAAGCCACCATCATCTTTTGCCCTAATTCCTGCACACTATGATCTGAATGTTTGTGGACAAAGAGATGGAGTATTTGGTAAGGTGGAGGGGTGGGAGACAGAGTAGAGGGCAAGAAGGAGGACAAGATGGACATTTCCAGGGAGCTGTCACAATATGATCACTACCTAGTAGTGAGACAAACTCGCAATCCCGATGTGACGCCAAAGTTGGAGAAAGCCCGAACAAGCATTAAACTAGGAGATGAAGAATGTATCCAGTGGGAAGCACCAAGCATGTGGGAGAGGAAACGTTTGGGGGGGGGGGGGGGG
>NW_005370777.1:3932323-3956457 GCF_000412655.1 Myotis brandtii
GGGGGGGGCGAGGTACAGGGGGATGGAGGCAAGTGATTCAGAAGTAACGCCACGATTGCTATATGTACCCCTCATTAATTGTTTTCACACATTCAACAAATATTTATTAAATATTATATACCAGGCCTCCACTTATACAATGGAGACAAGTACAGTAAAAATCTGTGGCCTCCTGGAGATAAAATACCCATATGTCAAATGATAAGTGGCACAAAGAGAACTAAGGGAGGTGGGGTACTGGAAGTGCTATCTGGGGAGAGAGGTTGGTATTTTAAAGAGGGTGGTCAGGGATGGCCTTGCTAAGAGAGACATATGAGCAAAAGAGCAGAAGGAGTGAGGGGGTGAGCCCTGTGGCTCCCTGAAGGAAGAGTGCAATTGCAGAGACCCTGGCAGGAAGGTGTTTGTGTGCTCCGGAAACCATAGGCAGGTCAGGAGAAGCTGGAGCAGAGTGAGTGAAGTGCTCAATGGTTGGTATTGAGGTCGGAGAGAGGAAGGCAGACAATGTCCTGCCGTTCAGTGGTTTTCAATGGGGTGGCATCATCTGACAGTGGAATTCATGGAGATGTTTTTGCCTGAATGTTTACATATTAAAATACCTATTTTATTATGTTTAAAAACAAAGGCCTTCCTCTCCTCTCAGATGTGATCAAGCACTTAGTCTTCCATCAGGGAACATCCCTACCTTATAGAGACCACCGTGCTGTGAAGACACAGAGGACTCACTTGTTTGTGGCACAGGTCCGTGGTGCTGTGTCCGTTCACCACTGAGGCTGTCTCGTGTTCACCAGAGCTGGGTGCCTCTTCTCACTGGACACATGACTAGACTACAGTCCTTAGCCTCTGTTGCATGAGGTGTGGACATGACTGAGCACTGGTCAGGGGGATGTGGATAGAACTGAGGTATGCCACTTCCAGGCCTGGCCACTAAGACCCTCCCATAGATCATCCTCTGTGGGTTTGCTAATCCATTGCCTAGATGCAAAGGACTCCATGGCCCCAAGGCATGGGCAGAACTCAAGGTGGCAGTAGCCTGAGGCCCTGAATCACCAGGTAGAAGGTGCCTACACTGACCTGACTAAGAAGAAATACCCTTTATTGGATTAAGCAACTGAAATTTGGGGGTTTGTTACAGTGTCTAGTGTTATATCAACCAATGCAAAAATTGGTATCTGGAAGTGGAATGCTGCCATAATAAAAACCTAGACTAGTGGGGCACTGGCTTAGCAGTTGAGTGGTAATTGATGAGGAAAATGAGGCAAGAAGCTAGAGAGAAGGAAGTCTGTTTTATAAAGTGGCAAAACATCTGTCTTCTTCAACGGCAGTAAGTGTGCCCACTGAGCCTGTAGTTCAGGGGAAGTGGTGAGGAGTCAAAGCAATAGGATACATCGCCTTTTCCCAGGGCAGGGATTCCGTGAGGTGAGTGAGGCACCACGGGTACACAATTAAGGAGTCAGTCACTGGCATGTTTCTGTTCTTAGTGAAGTCAAGATGAGTTTAGGAAAGATGGGCTGGTTTACAAACAGAAATGAAAGAGGCTAGGGAGAGTCCAGACACACAGGGTCTCAAAGATTATAAAAGCCTATTCCTTCTGGGTCCCGAATAGTAAAACAGTGTTATTTGAGAGACAAAGGCCCTTTGACTCACAAAGATCTGATTAAGGATGTGACCTTCTCATCCATGCCTATTATTTTAGAGTCTCAAGATAGCTGCTATTAATGAGAGGGGAGAGAGAGAGAGAGAGAGAGAGAGAGAGAGAGAGAGAGGTGAGGAAGCAAATAAACAAATGAAGCTTGAAAAGTTATTACTGGAACAAGCTTTGGGTATGAACTTTTGCTCCTAAATTGTTGGGAAGCAAAGATGAGAGCTTTCTAGGTTTTTAGGGAATCATATTGCCAAATTAAAAATGAGCCCAGATTTAAAGGGCCTTTGACAGTGAGAACCTTGAACCTCAAGTCTCTGAACTTGCACAAGTGGGAAGTGAGCCTCAAGAGCTGTGCAGGCCTCCAAGGCAATGGGCTCCCCACGCCCACCTCATAGGCTCCCAGGTGGCTGTGGAGCATAACAATTAGAGAGGAACCTTCCAGACAGCAGAGGTGGACAGAGAGCAAAGGACAGGAAACTCCTCCCAGAGCAACAAATTGGGGTACAATAAAAAGGGTGCAGCCTAGGAGCTTACTCCTGCCCCCGGACAGGGTCACTGCATGATCTACCTTCCCGTCGGGACCTCACCATCACCAGGGATGCCGGCCTCGTGTCTCCCACTCTTCCCTTTCCCACTGGGCATGTTTATCACTTTCTCCTGTCCTTGCACTACTGGGGCAGGAAGGCAGCTTGTCCTCTCAGTTCAGAGGTCAGCGGACAATCAAGCAAACACTCCATCCTGATGGCAAAGACCCAAAAGTCCTGGCTTTCAGCTGGATGCAGTAACTGTAACATTGGGTTGTCTCTCTTGTGGGGGGTGGGGGGAAGAATAAGTGTGTTGTCTGGGTGGGAAGCAGCATTAGGTGAGTGAGGATATTTGGTAACTAAAGGGTGGACTCTGGCAGAATCTGTGTTCACCAAAACCATGTCCTCTTTTATCTGTAAATATAGCTAGACTACATCTCTTAGCAACATTTGTAGTTAGGTGAGGCCATGAGTCTGAGTCCTGGCAAATGGCATGGGCAGAAGATGTTCACTGCCCTCAGCCTCACCCATTAAAAACCTCGAGTGAATAATCCTCTCTGTTGTTCCCCATTGGCTGGCTGGGCAAGAAGGGCTTTGGGGCTCTAGGGTATAGGAGACCCACAGATGAAAGGAGTTTGGGACCCTGAACCTCCTACCCAATACCGGCAAAAGTTATACATAATCCTATATAATAAAAGGCTAATATGCAAATCGACTGAACTGCAAAATGACTGGTCACTATGATGCACAGTGACCAAGAGGGGGCAGACACTCAATGCAGGAAATGCCCCCTGGTGGTCAGTGTGCTCCCACAGGGGGAGCGCCGCTCAGCCAGAAGCCGGGCTCATGGCTGGCAAGTGCAGCAGTGGTGGCGGGAGCCTCTCTCACCTCCGCAGCAGTCGGACATCCCCCCGAGGGGTCCCAGACAGCGAGAGATGCACGAATGTCATGCACTGGGCCTCTAGTGAGAAATACCAATCTATTGGGCTAAATCAGTGGTCGGCAAACTGCGGCTCGCGAGCCACATGCGGCTCTTTGGCTCCTTGAGTGTGGCTCTTCCACAAAATACCTGCGCAGAAGTCAGTATTTTGTGGAAGAGCCACACTCAAGGGGCCAAAGAGCCGCATGTGGCTCGCCAGCCGCAGTTTGCCGACCACTGGGCTAAACCAATACAATTTTAGGGGTTCTTTGCTACAGCGACTATTGTTATTATTACCCTCATACAGCCTGCCTTTGTTGTCATGATTTAATGAGTTAATATGAAAAATGGTTCCTGGTGCCTAATACAGGAAAAACGGTGCTATATAAACGTTGGCTACTCTTATTTGCCTGAGAACAGACAAAAATCTGTCATAAACTACAGCTTGGCAGAGAACAGTAGCAGCAATGGAAAGCAACTTACACTCAGGATAGTGTTCCTAGCTTTAATTGGAATGTCTTGGAGTCTGTAAGAGCCAGACCCTAATCCTAAAGTACACTCAGGTATTAATAAATACCTAGTCTGATCCGTCTCCTGGCCAACCCTAAATTCCATTCCTTTAGTGCCATGTATGCTTGAAAGCCAAAAAACTTATTTGCTTTAGAATCCCTCAAACAAACCCAGGACAATGTGTGGTATGCAAATATCCAGGTAACTTTAAGCGTGTAGCTTCATAGAACTAAAAGAAAGGTGGAGACTTTTGACACAATCGCAGAAAATGGAGATCCTTTTTTGTTGTTGTTGCTATTGCTGTTAATCCTCACCTGAGGATATTTTTTTTCCATTGATACTATTGCTGTTAATCCTCACCTGAGGATATTTTTTTTTTCCATTGATTTTTAGAGAGTGGAAGAGAGGGAGGGAGAGAGAGAGACAGGGAGAGAGAAACATTGATGTGAGAGAGACACATCAATTGATTGCCTCCTGCAGGTGCCCCAACCAGGGCTGGGGATCAAACCTACAACTAGGTATGTGCCCTTGACTGGGAATCGAACCTACGACCCTTCTATGTGTGGGCTGATGCTCTAACTACTGAGCAACACCAGCCAGGGCTGGAGACCCATTTTTATACGGTTGAGTGAGCAAACCCAGAGCATAGTTGCAAAATTAGCTGAGTCTGGTATCTTATCATCCTAAGAAGAAGAGAGGAGGGAAAAAAGGGAAGGGAAGGGGAAAAAGGGGAGGCAGGAGAGGGGAGGGAGGGATGAAGAAAGGAAGGAGGAGGCATGCCACATTCTAAAAGGAAAGTCACTTATTGGCACATTTCACTTACATTCTGAAAAAGAATTGCAAAACCAAAGCTTACTATTTTATCAGAATTTGTAACTTTGTGATAGTCTGTGAAGTTTCATTTCATTCGGTTTAACAAATACTTATTAAGGGCCTAGTATGTGGGTGGCTGTTTTTAGCATATTTGGTTCTGCAAAATAGCATGATAATTACAGAATGTATTGTTTTTCATATGTGACATGCTTCCTAGCATCACAAGAAATGCCGTACCATGTGAAGAAGAAGAAAGGGAACAATCATAGAAGGGAGAAAACTTTACTGGCATGAAAACAAGAAACCCACCCTACTCCAGTATGACATCATCTTAGCTAATTACATCAGCAACTACTTCATTTCCAAGTGAGGCCACATTATGAGGTCCTGGGTTTAGAGTGTTTTTTGGGGAGTGGCAGGAGGACATGCAATGTAATCCATAGCGTTGCTCTTGTGGAGCTTACAGCTTAGAAAGGAGCTATCCAGTAAATACATCATCACACATTAGATGTGAAAATGTCACTTGTAAATACTCTAGAGCAGCGGTTCTCAACCTGTGCGTCGTGACCCCTTTGGGGGTCAAACAACCCTTTCACAGGGGTCGCCTAAGACCATCGAAAAACACATATATAATTACATATTGTTTTTGTGATTAATCATTACGCTTTAATTATGTTCAATTTGTAACAATGAAAATACATCCGGCATATCAGATATTTACATTACGATTCATAACAGTAGCAAAATTATAGTTATGAAGTAGCAACGAAAATAATTTTATGGTTGGGGGTCACCACAACATGAGGAACTGTATTAAAGGGTCACGGCATTAGGAAGGTTGAGAACCACTGCTCTAGAGGAAGACATTGTACCAGGACAAGCTAAGCAAAGCTTGCTGTAGGTGGTCAGGACCAGCGTCTCCGAGGAAGGGACACTCACACTGAGGCCTGAGGGACCGTCAGGCCTGGGACATTCCTGAGCAGGGGGATGACAAACAGGGATCCCCAGGCCAGGGAGAAATTTGATAAGTGGCACATAAAAGCGCCTCCACAAAGGGGGGCGGGAGGGGGGGGGCCCTAGAGAAAACCTGAGAAAAACGTCTCTCGTGTGTCACCTGAATAACTGAATGGCCCTGAACAGTGTGAGTGAGCAGGAAATTGAGCTACTCCGCCGGGTCTATGAAAGAAGGAAGGCCTGTCTTATCATCAGGTTCTCCTACTATGTAAGTGTTTGTTTTGTTTGGACTTTTCAAGGACCACGCTGAGTGAGCCAGATTTCACGTGCCGTCTCCCCCCTCTGGGAGCTGGCTGAGGCCGCAGGTGCTGTGTCTGACCAGGCAAATGTGATAGAGTCACTTCCAGTGCGGACTGTTGGAGAGAAACACGGCGTGTTGACGAGATTTCTGGATTAGTGGAAACCAACTCGAGGGTACGGTTTCAGCCCGTGCTGCTGGCATCAGTGTGAGTTTTCGGCACGGTGTTGAGTGAGCAAACCTCTGAAAGTATGCTTTTATACTCCCCCCACCCCCACCCCCAAAGTCTCCAAAACCCAGCTATTCTAAAGGGAGTTAAGACTTCCTGAAGCAGTAGACAAAGAATTGAGTGTTAGCTCCTCGGCCAGGTTCGGATTACCTCTGACGGCAACTGGGCCACAGTAGGAGGCATAGATTTTCAGGGCTACATGGGGAGACGGGGAGGCCCGTGGTCCCTGGGAAGGCTGTGCGGTGGCTGGGTGTGGTGGGAAGTCACCCTCCCTCTTTGGGGACCTTGGGGACAAAGGGTCCCACCCTAGGCCGGATAGTGGCATATCGCAGCTCAACCTCCCAATTTCACCCACTGGCCTCCGTTTCCCATATCATCTGAGGTCAGAGAGACCCAAGCCAACAGGGGTGACTGCACAGCCTCACAGGAAGCCAGAGCTGTGAGAATAAGGATGTGCTGCCCGCGCACGGCCCGGAGGGGCTGTCTGTGCACGGAGCCAGGGCCGCTTTCCGGCCAGCGGCCAGGTCTGCAGCAGAGGGCCAGGTGGTGTTGGAATTGGCCCACTCCCGCTCCTCCATCACATTTTCCAGGAAGGGGTGGGTAGGGACGGGTGGAAGGTGGGGACATTGTCAGCAATGAGCGTTGGTGTTTTTGAGAGGGAGCCAAAGCATTGTGTGTTTCAGGGGGTCTGGCAGACTGCCTCCGCCAGGGAGACATCCACGACAAGGCTGTCGCCCCAGCCCATAGCTGAGCTGTTTGAACGTTGCCGGGTAGAATGGGCATGGCTGAGTCCCACCATGAGGGTCAAGTCTTTTTCCTCTTTTTACTTCCTTCAGTCTTCAAGCAAATGAAGCGAAGGTGCTGAATGGTGGGCCTGATGTAGTGGAAGAGTGCTTTTTATTGCCAGTCTTGCCAATCATTTCCTGGGGTTAGAAGTCAACAGAGAGTTCTTTGCTCTCTATTGGTCAGTACTTGAGTCTAGGACTTAGGTGAGGCAAGTGGGCATTAGTAATGGTTGTCCATGCACCCCCCATCCCCCCAAAAAAACTTAGAAATAAATTTAATCAAGGAGGTGAAAGACTTGAACACTGAAAACTATAAAACTTCAATGAAAGACATAGAAGAAAACACAGATAAATAAGTGGAAAGATATTCTGTGCTCCTGGATTGAAAGAATTAATATTGTTAAGATGCCCATATTACCCAAAGCAACCTACAGATTCAATTCAATCCCTATCAAAATTCCTACAGCAGTTTTTACAGAAATAGAACACTCCTAAACTCTGTATGAAACCACAAAAGACCCCAAATAGCCAAAGCAATCTTGACAAAAAGAACAAAGCTGAAGGCATCATGCTCCCTGATTTCAAAATATATTACAAAGTTGCAGTAATCAAAATAGCATGGTATTTGGCATAAAAACAGACACGGATCACTGGAACAGAAAAGAGAGCTCAGAAATAAACCCATATATATAGTCAGTTAATTTATGACAGAGAAGCTAAGAACATTCAATGGAGGAAAAGACAGTCTCTTAGATAATTGGTGTTGAAAAAAACTGGACCACTTTCTTACACCATACACAAACATTAACCTAAAGTAGATGAAACATTTGAATATTAAGACCTAAAACCATAAAACACCTAGAAGAGAACATAGGCAGTAAGCTCCTAGACATCAGTCTTGGTGATAATTTTTTTTATTTGACACCAAAAGTAAAGGCAACAAAAGAAAAAAATAAGCAATCGGACTACATTAATCTAAAAAGTTTCTGCACAGTAAAGGAAAGCATCAACAAACTGAAAAGGCAACCTACTAAATGGGAGATGATACTTGCAAATCATATAGCTGATAAAGGATTAATATCCAAAATAGTATATTAAAAAACTCATAGAACTCAATAGCAAAAACAAACAATCTGATTTTTAACATGGGCAGAGGATCTGAATAGACATTTTTCCAAAGACATAGAGATGGCCAACAGGTACATGAAAAGATGTTCAACATCACTAATCATCAGGGAAATGCAAATCAAGACCACAATAAGATATCATCCCACACCTGTTAGAATTGCTATTATCAAAGAGACAAGAAATAGGCAGTGCCCTAGGCGGTCCTGGATCTGTCTCTTGCTTCAACAGTGTTTGGATGGAACAGACCCAGGGACGCCCCTTCTTCTGGCCACCCTCCTGCGTCTTATCCAGTCACCACCTTCAGAACCACCTCCCGGACCAGCCAACACACCGGTTTGTTTTTTTCTACCTTAACTCCTTATTGCCAAACAACCATGAGCTCCCAAATTCGTCAGAATTATTCCACTGAGGTGGAGGCTGCAGTCAACCGCCTGGCCAACCTGCCTCTGCGGGCCTCCTACACCTACCTCTCTCTGGGCTTCTATTTCAGCCTTGATGTTGTGGTTCTGGGGGTGTGGGCCAATTCTTCCTTGAGTTGGTGGAGAAGCGCAAGGGCGCTGAGCATCTCTTAAAGATGCAAAACAAGCGTGGTGGCCGCATTCTTTTCCAGGACGTGCTGAAGCCTTCCCAAGATGAGTGGGAAAACTCGAGGACACCATGGAAGCTGCCCCAGCCTTGGAGAGGAACGTGAACCAGGCCCTTTTGGAGCTGCAGGCCCTGGGTTCTACCTGTGCAGACCCTCATCTCTATGACTTCCGGGAGAACCACTTCCTGGATGAGGAGGTGAAACTCATCAAGGAGATGGGCGACCATCTGACTAACATCCGCAGGCTGGCCGGCCCCAGGCTGGGCTGGGCGAGTATCTCTTCGAAAGGCTCACCCTCAAGCATGGCCAGGAGCTTTTGGAGCCCAGAGGCCGATGAGAGTCCCCTCTGCATTCCCCTGGTGTCTGGCTTTTACCTGAGCCTCTTCCCGAAACTACTAGCCATTCTTTCTTTCTTTTTTAAAAAATATATTTTTGTTGATTTCAGAGAGGAATGGAGAGGGAGAGAGTTAGAAACACCAATGATGAGAGAGAATCATTGATGGGCTGCCTCCTGAACGCCCTCCCGCTGGGGATCGAGCCCACAACCCAGGCATGTGCCTTTGACCGGAATTGAACCCGGGACCCTTCAGTCCACAGGCCAATGCTCTATCCACTGAGCCAAACAATCCAGGGCCTAGCCATTCTTTTAACCACCCTGAAGCCCTCTCCCATGCATTGGACCAAATGAAACAATAAAGCTTTTTGCAGGAAAAAGAAAAGACGAGAAATAGCAAGTATTTGTGAGGATGGGGAGAAAATCAAACTCTTGTGCACTGTTGGTGAAAATGTAAATTGGAATAGCCACTATGGAAAACAGAATGGAGGTCTCTCCAAAAATAAAAAATAGAACTACTGTATGATCCAGCAATCCCACTTTTAGGTATTTACCCGAAGAAAATAAAAACACTAGCTCAATATATACACCCATGTTCATTGCAGCATTATTTACAATAGCCAAGATATGGAAACAACCTAAGTGTCCATCAATGGATGAATGGATAAAGAAAATGTGGTGTATATACATGAAATAGTACCCAGCTATAAAAAATAATAGAATCTTGCCATTTGTGACAATGTGGATAGACTTTGAGGGCATTATGCTAAGTGAAGTAAGCCAGATAGAAAAAAAAACAACAACTGTATGATCTCACTTATATGTGGAATCTAAAAAAACAAAAACAAAAACAAAAAAAAACCCCCACAAACCAACAAACTGATCTCATAAATACAGAAAACAGATGGTAGTTGCTGGGTGGGGGTGGGGATACAAAATTGGTTCAAGGGGGTCAAAAGGTACAAACTTTCAGATGTAAAGTAAGTCATGGGATGTAATATACAACATGGTGATTATAGTTAATAATACTGTATTGCATATTTGAAAGTTTCTAAGAGAGTAAATCTTAAAAGTTCTCATCAGAAGAAAAAAAATTATTGTAACTATGTGTGGTGATGAATGTTAACTAGCCTTATGGTGATATCATTTCACAAAATATACAACTATTGAATCATTATGTTGTACACCTGAAACTGACATAATAATGTGTGTTAATTGTACTTCAATTTTAAAAAAGAAACTAAAGAAAAATCATGGTTGTCCAGCCTGCAGCCAGGGGAACATAATCAGGTGTGTGAGTTAACTATTTATAAAAGTCCTTTCCACTGCGGTTAGACTTCCTCACATAACTCTCCTTGCCCTAAAATAACCCAGTAGGACAAAAGCAGTAGAAAAATCCAGAATGGCCATCTTCTAGCTACTCTCTGGGATGTGTGTTTTGTTTGTTTGTTTTTACCAGAAATGGGTTCTGCGGCACAGCTCTCTCCTTAAGGCGAGGGTGGCTCAGTGGGTTGAGCTTGACCCCATTCCACTCCGTCTGATCACCCTCGTTTCCACTTGGAAGGTACGATGCTGTTTCCCACCTGGTATAAATCATAGGGGCTACTTTTGCCACCCGGAGGGTATCAGCAAACAAAACCAGGCCCAGAGCCATCTGTTACACACTTGAGGCTTTCGATGTTGGAAGCTGCACAATCGTTTGGGAGACTGAGTAGTGGCAGGGACAAGGCCGATGGAGTGCCCCAGAGGAGACCATCTACTTGTTATCTGAACTTGCAACGTGTCTGTCCTTTGTAATCCTATCAGTCAGAATTTCAGAGATTTCTTCATAGGATTGCCAGACTTAGCAAATAAAGACAGAGCATGTCCCTTACATTTCAAATAAACAATGAACACATTTTAATATAATTATGTCCCAAATAATGCATCAGATATACATATGCTTAAAAAGTACTTTTCCCTTATCTGAAATTCAAATTAAATGAGGCACCCTGCATTTCCTCTGACCCGGGTGCAAGGTGCCTCTAGAAGCTTCTACAGAAGGCAGAAGTGAAAGGAAACCAACCCTCCCTGAATGCTGGCTCCTCTATTTGGTAATTAGCCTTTCAACCCTTCAAGGGCTGGTTGTCCGACTGAGCAGTGTTTGCTTATGGGATGGACAATTTTAGGCAGAGAACCTGAATGGCAAGTTGTCGCCAAAGAGACTCTTCACACAAAAAAAGAAATGTGTCCTGCAATAAAAATTAAACCGTCAGGGAACTTGAGCTCCATGGCAAGTGGGTGCCTCAGTGATGAGCCTGCCCAGCCCTTTTGCACCATCGGAACAGGTCTGCCAGGTGTGCAGCTGGGCGCGTTCTCTGTGGTTCCACTGCCCCCTTGGCCCCTGAACTGTAGGTGTGAGGAGGGCGAGCCCCACTGGCTCCCTGGCTGGCTCCCCTTTCCTCCATGTACACCATTTACCCAGATCTATTTACCTGAGAATCTGGGCCAATATTTCATGATTTGATTGAGGTGAAATTCACATAACATAAAGTCAACCATTTTGAAGTGTACGATTCAGTAGCATTTAATACATTCACAATACTGCGCAACTGCCACCTCAATTCAGTTCCAAAACGTTTTCTTTCATTACCCCCGAAGAGAACCCCCGTACCCACTAAACGGTCAGTCAGTCCCCAGCAACTTACTTTTATCTCTTCAAAAATGGAGGGCTCTGACACTATGCTGTACACCTGGAACTAATACAAAATAATATTGAATGTCAACTGTAATTGAAAACTAAAAAAACAAAACAAAATGAAGCCCCTGGACAAGACTGGTTTACAAGCCTGATTGCACAGCTTTAATTGAGTTTCAAAAGAAAGGTTTCACAATTGCAGGGCCCTAGAAAGACAGGTGTGGAAATGAAATGAGTCTTTGGTCGACAGAACAGGTTGCATGTTAGGGCAGGGCTTACCAGGGAGAATTGGCCGAAGCTGCCAGGCTGTGAAACAATGGGGAAGGAGGTCATCGGGCATGAAGGAGTGTCTTGTGAAATTACTGGGGAGGAAGGTAAGGAAAGGCACACCAAAAAGGTGCCCAATTGGGCTTGAGCTTCCGGGTTCCGGGTTCCGAGGGAGCAAAAGAATCACTGTGGGGAGGGGCTGGGCTTCCCCTGGGCCACTGAGAGCTTTGAGGTTTCCTGACTTATAGAAGGAGTTAGTTCCTCCTCAGAGGAACCCTTGCCTCTCTCCTCTCCACGGGACCAACCTCCTTATTGTACGTAAAATCTGGTGCAACCGCATTTTTGGAGACAACTGCTTCCTCCATGCAGTGAACTGTAACTCTTTGATTATCCAGCTGCTTCCAGCCTCATTAATTCTTTTTGCAGCTCACCACAAAGCCAGGAGCTTCCCACTTTAAACAGAGTCACAAGGGTTGTCCCTTTTGTTCCAGATCGAGGGGTCAGGTGTTGAGCGAGTACTGCCTTTTTATAAAGAATGAACCAAGACAAAGACAAAGAATGATCCAAGAGGAAGGTCTTCCTGAGACAGTGTGAGCTGCCAAGGTGGCACAGAGTTTTAAATCTACTTACCAGATGTGTATGGAGTGTGTGTGTGTGTGTGTGTGTGTGTGTGTGTGTGCAAGACACTGAAGATACAAATGATAGCCTCTGACCTTTAGGTATTGCATTCTATACATGAGGCTCCGGTCTAAGTGCCTTGCTTATATTAAACTCCCTGAAGTACAACAGTCCTGTGATTATTTAGGTGAAAATGAGCTTGCCTCAGGGTGGAGGTTGTCCCCAGTGAGGTGTGTCCTGTGTCCAGGCCTGACCTGCCACCCCAACCATCAAGCGGAGTTCCGCCTTTCCCTTCCACTCGCTCATGTGCACGGGATGCAGAGAAGTTGTGGTGACAACAGCAGAGAAGTTGTGGTGACAACAGCAGAGAAGTGGGGGAACACAAATGTGTCTGTCCCTCCATGCACACAGCCTGACCCACAAATGCCTTTACCCTCCAGACATCTCTCCATTGCTCCCATGGTCCAGGGAGTTGAAACAGCTGACCACTCTGTCTAGCCTATGGACACTTCACTCAGGAATCAGAGAAGTAAACCTATTCAAATGGGTGCTCTGGATAAACATGTGTGCTTTGGGCATTAGGCAAAAATGTTTAAAGGTGAAGAACCCTAGTACAAGTTACAAGGCTGATGTTTCCATGAATAGAACTGGGAGAATCTCCTTGGCCTCACCTGGAAGGGCACCATTCATCCTGGGTTTGCGGGCACAAAGGACCCTGCCAATGCAATTTTCTAGCAAAGATCATTTGTGAAATGTCTAACTTAATATCATTTTATTTTATAGCCTTATATGATTTCTTTCATCTTAACAAATTCATAAATTAGGAAAAAGTCTGTATTATGTCCTGCAATGAGGATCAGAAAATATAGTCCCTGTGTTTTCCTTCCGTGTTGTATTTAAATAGTGATCTCTTGCCCTGCCTGCGTGGCTCAGTGGTTCAGCATCGACCTATGAACCAGGAAGTCAGGGTTTGATTCCCGGTCAGGGCACATGCCCAGGTTTTGGGCTCGATTCTCAGTGTCGGGTGTGCAAGAGGCAGCTGATCAATGGTTTTCTCTCATCATTGATGTTTCTATCTCTCTCTCCCGCTCCCTTCCTCTCTTAAATCAATAAAAGTATATTTTTTAAAAAAAATAAATAGTGATCTCTTTAAACTACAGTCCATCTGAAACTATGTCTCACTATTAAATTATTCTTGAATGCCACATATGCTCACCTTGTTTCCTATCTTGGTTTAGATTGTTGATGGTGTGTGTGTGTGTGTGTGTGTCTGTGTGTGTGTGTGTGTGTGACTGAAGTCTTTCAAAGGAGGGTTAAAGAGTCATGTGCAAATTAGCTTCTCTCCAACTGAGGGCACTTAGAATCACAGTGCTCAGAAGAAGTAGCATAATGAAGGGGTTGCCTGTTGTGATATTGCTTCCTGGGAAGCTTCAGGAAGGGTGAAGGGACTAATTGGCTGGTCTGGCAAACAATTCAAGAGGAGCCCAAAAGAAGGAGCCAGATGCCAGCAGGAAGTGAATGGAAATTCACCTTTACACTGGCCCCTCAGTGTAGGTGCACAGATGGTGAAAAGCAGAACCCTCCAAGGGAGAGCAAGGCCTGTTTTTATGTCATCTGTCATGAAGGGAACTAAGAGGATTTACCATTGCCCCCAGGGAACAGCCTTGCTCTCATTTTAAGATCATCTAAAGCAGTGGTTCTCAACCTTCCTAATGCCGCGACCCTTTAATATAGTTCCTCATGTTGTGGTGACCCCCAATTTCATTGTTACAAATTGAACATTATTAAAGCATAGTGATTAATCACAAAAACAATATGTAATTACATATGTGTCTTCCGCAGGTCTTAGGCGACCCCTGTGAAAGGGTAGTTTGACCCCCAAAGGGGTCGCAACCCACAGGTTGAGAACCGCTGATGTAAAGAGTTTGTCCACATTGAAAACCTGTTAGTATGAGCCGAGTGGCTTCAGGGAGTGTCTGGGCAGTTTAACTAGGAAAGGGCTATGAGTGAGGCTTTAGTGGCAGCAAAGTAGATGGAAATAATTGGCTTGTCATACTAAACATGGGCCCCCTCTAATCTGGGTTGACCAGATGAGAGGTTATACTCTCAGGAACACTAGGGAGCACCATTGACATGTGAATGGCATTCCCTAGACCCCTGCAGATCACAGGCTACACAATTCCAGCTGTCCTAGGACTTACTTCTTGGAAGCTGAGCCTCCCAATCAACTTCATTCCACCTGCCTAAAGGGGCTCTTCTAGTTTCTAAGCAGAAAGCATTACAGGGACCTGTAGCTGCTGCCCCACACCCTCATTTCCACAAGTGATTGATAGTATACATTTCCCTAACATACTAATTTCAGGTATAGAAACCCCACAGACTCAGATGAACTTGGTGGAAGCAAGTAGGAAGTAGGAGGGAAGGCAATATAAATTAGTAGAAAAAAAAAGTTTAACCAAAAAAAAAAAAAGTCTGAGCATACTTACAATAACATGTAATATCTTTATGCTTCAGTACATAAAGGAAATCCGAATAGGGCTATAATTTTAAAAACACACACCCCTAAATGGCTTAAATGAAATGGAAAATTTACTAAGTTGTTTCGCTTTAAAAGAAGTCCTGAAGAAGGGAGGAAGCAAAGTTAGTTCCTTCGGTGGTTCAACGATGTCAGGAAAGATTCAGGTGTTTGACAACCACCCCACGCCATTCTCACTCAGTAGGTCAGTTTGACCCTCTGGCTTCCTCATCTCATGGTTACACGGTGGCAGCCAAGGTTCCAGACATTCCACACAAACCCCACAACATCCTTTGGACAAACGGTCCTTTCCTATGTGTGTGCATTTTATCTGAGAGGAAAATCTCAGCCAGAAGCACTCCATATTAGAGTACAAATTAAGCTGCTAAACAAAAGACTTGAAAATACAGTGATTCAAACAAGAAATGTTTGTTTTCCTCTCCTTTTACCAGTCCCAATGTAAATCTTTCTCTCTCGTTTCTCTGCCATCTCCTGGAGTCCTGCTCTTGCTTCAACTTGGATCACCAATACCATCTCCCATTCTACAGAAAGAGGAAAAGAGGGAAAGTAAAGAACAGCGGTCTCTTTATTAGACTCATTTCTTTTTACCTCTCATTGTCCAAAACTTAGTCACATGGCCACACCTTGCAGCAAGTGAGGCTGGGAAGTGTAGTCTATAGTTAGGCATGTGCCTAGCCAATAGTGGAGGAATACTACTATACAGAAAAGATGGGGGAAATGAGTAAGCAGAGGTAATTAACAATTTCTGCCACAATCCCCTAGTAGATTTCTGCTCTTGTCTCATTGGCCAGAATAACTTCACATGACCAGGCCTGGACCACTCACTGCATGAGAAATGGGACCAGCGTGATTGGCTTAGACCAGGGTTTCTCATACCCAGCATCACTGACATTTTGGACTGGATAATTCTTTGTTGGGGGCCGGGGGAGAGTCCTGTGCATTGTAGAATGTCTAGCAGCATCTCTGAGCTCTACCCACTAGATGTCAGTAGCATAACCCTCTTCCTTGTTGTGACTGCCAAACTACGTTTAGTTGGGATTCCCTGGTTTAGATCGACCAAGATTTTACCCTGGAGCAGGAACAGGATGCCTGTTCCTTGAGTCACATTTGAAAAACAGGAGTGATGGAGGCAACAGCCTCACAGTGTCTTCTATGAGCAATCATGGAATAGACGTCAAACAACGTGTTACCAAATGGAGGTCCTGTCAAAGCATCTTTAATTAAATAATCTGTTTATCTATTCAACATGCATGTCTTTAGAGTATACCTGATACCAAAGTGTTCCAAGTACCCCAGGCTCTGGAAATACAGTAACAAAGCAAAGTGCAATATCCCTGTCTTTATAGACCTTGCATTTTAGCACATGGCTAACAGTTAAGAGTCAGCTGTGGAGGTGGTATAGGGTAGTAGTGAAGCACAGGATCAGAATTAAACACTCCTGGACCCAAATTTTGGTTCTGCCACTTATTAGGTATATGACCCTGGACAAGTGACTTTTAACCTTCTGAGTTTTGTTGTTCTTACTATTAAATGAAGATAATAATACTGTCCATTTCTTAGGGTTTTTTTTCTGAAGATTAAATTATATATACTCCTTAGCTCAGCAATTGTCTTTAAAAGTGTTAGCAGTGTTGTAGCAAAAGAGCACTGGACTGGGAGTCAGCAGATTTTCATTCAGCAAATATTTGCTGAGCATCTATTCTGTGCCAAGCTCACTTCTAGATACTGGACATTCTGGACAGTCAGATAACCAAGACATACACCTGTTCTTAAAGAGTCCTCCAACTTCAATATCGAGTGGGGTGGCACTGGGGTGGGGTAGGGGTGAGAAAGTGAATGTAACCTGGGTAGAGGTCTTGGTTTAAACCTAGAGTTTTCTTGTCATCATTTGAATTAGCCTTACTCATAATAGGTGCCCAATAAAACACTTGTTGAATGAAATGTCTCTATACAGTAAGAACAAAAATTCTGACTCATAAAAGTTTTTGTAAAGTACAAAATCCTATATAAATGCCAATGAAGTCAGGATCATTGAAAATCAGTTGTCACAATAATTGAAATATATGCAAATTAAAAATATCAAAGCTTTTTCAAATGCTCCAAAGTTATTTGACTTCTTAAATACACTGACATCTTGCTTACATTATTTTCCTAATAAAGCCTTTCCCCCATGGACTGGAAAAATACACTTTAAACCAACTCATATCCAAATCATGGTAAATATGGGTGGGATCCAAATGAATGTGATTTCACTATGTAATTTATCTGGGTTCAAATTTTTTTTTTAATTTTAAAAAATGTATTGATTGATTTTAGAGAGGAAGGAAAAGAGAGAGAAAAACACCTTGTATGTGCCCTGACTGGGGATTGAACTCACAACCAACTGAATCACCTGGCCAGGGTAAGGTTTTTAAAATTTTTTTAAGTTATCATGTTAAATTCATTGACTTCATCTATAAAATAGATTCAAATGTGCTTAGAACTTTTTTTGGCTGAAGGAATGGAAACAGAGTAATAACAAATGACAATCTAACAAATTCTCAAAATTATTGGTGACAAAATTGAGTTTGTTCTTCTAATTTGCTTGTAATTATTTGATTCTGACTTTTATTATTTTTCCTAGTGAATCAAGCTGTTTTCACTTACATTTCTTCTAAATCATCAAACGTAGCTGTGCTTAATATAAATCAGGAGGCAATGGAAGAGTTTGGGAGAGAACAGAGGCCAAATGCATGTCATGCGCAGGGAAGGCTGCAGAGACTCTTACCACATGCCCCGTTTCTCCAAAATGTTTAATTTAAATCTGGAAAAGTAAAAAGGTAAAGTGTTTGTTGAATGCCTGAGGGCAGAGAAGGCAAAGGCAAAGGTAGGCTTTACAGAGAACTAAATTTGGCAGGAAATTGCAAAATGAGATTTGGCCTGAAAATACAAGTTTATTTACCAAGAGGGAAACTATGAAAAGATCAAAGTACCCATTCCCCTCCCCCCGCCTTGCACACTCTCCCAACTGATTGTGGGTATGACTTGCGAGATCAGGGTAGCCACTCCTATATTAAAACTAAAGGGACTTTTCAGTTTCCCCTTTGCTACTTTGCCTGAAATATGGGTCACTGCCCCGCGGTGTGTGGTGGCGCTCAGCTTATAGCTGCGGCCCGTTAGATGGGCTTAAAACACACACGGGTGACTGCGTTGCTTTTCATACCCTGTGATCCATTTATATATGTTTTTCCATTAACGATGTCTGTTGAAATAAGCATAAGTCATAATCACTGAAAGCATTTTTACATATCCAAAATGAAGCAAAAGCTAGACCAAGAGTTAAAGGCACACAAACAACTAGATCTAATGGAGTTTCTTCCTCGTTGAGTCAGTGTTAATATGATCTGGTTTGACCTCAGAAGTTGAGGAAAGAATTCATCATGAATCTCAGGGCCACAAGTCTTTTATAAGGAACCCTTCACCATCGGAGCTTACTGTACATAAGACAGCTTTAGGGGTTCTGCCTCACCCACAGTCCATTCTTCACGGCCACAGCTGCTGTTGGGCGGCCTCTTCCTGACTCCAGCTCACACTGGGCCCAGCGACACCATTCTTTCCTCCCGTGCCCCTCAGGCCTCAGGAAGATACCGGCTTCCTGCCGCTGTTAACTTCTTGGTGCTTCCCCATCCCTTAACCCTTACCCACACCTCCGTGAAACACAGTCTCTCTATTAAACTTTTTGTCACTTAAAGCCTATACATGAGCCACTTGTTTCCTGCAGGGACTTGACAACCACATTGCCTGTAGTATTTCCTATTGTTACTCTAACAAATTATCAGAGTTAGTGGTTTAAAAAAAAAACAACCCACAAATTAATTTTCTCACAGTTCGGGAGATCAGAAGTCCAAAATGGGTCTGACTTGCCCTAGCTGGTGTGGCTCAGTAGTTAGAGCATCGGCCTGCGGAGCGAAGGGTATCGGGGTCGATTCCAGTCAAGGGCACGTACCTCAGTTCTAGATTCAAAACCTGCCCCTGGTCAGGGTGTCTGTGGGAGGCAACCAATCGATGTGTCTCTCTCATATCAATATTTCTCTCTCTGTGTCTCTTCCCCCTCCCTTCCACTCTCTAAAAATCAATGGATGAGGATTAACAAAAATGTTTAAAAAATACAAAAATACAAAAAACAAACCAAAAACAAAATGGGTTTGACTTGACTAAAATCAAGATGTCAGCAGGGCTCCATTCCTCTTGCGGCTCTCGGAGAGAATGCATTTCCTTGCCTTTTCTGGGTTCTAGATACTACCACATTCCTTGGCTCCTGGCCCCTTCCTTTGTCTTCAAAGCCAGTGGCATAGCATCTTCAACTCTCTGTCTTCCCCTTTCTCTCTCTGACCTCTGCTTCCCTCATCATCCTGCCTTCTCTGACTCTCACTCTCCTGCCTCCCTGTAAGGCACCCAAATAATCTAGGACAATCACCCATCTCAAGGTCCTAATGCACAAGTCTCTTTTGTCATGTAAAGTAATCTATTCCCAGTTCTATGAAGCTAGAGATTAAAAATAAAAGTGATGTTTGGACAGAATTGTGTACCCCAACCCCCAAAATTCATATGTTGATACCTTAACCCCCAATATGACTGCATTTGAAGATAAGGTCTTTAGGGAGTTAGTTAAGGTTACATGAGGTCATGGGGTGGGGGGCACTAATCTAATGCCTGGTGACTTTATAAGAAGAGGACGAGATACCAAGTTCTCTCTCTCCCTTTGCATGCACAGAGAACAGAGTGGCTGCACTGGAATCCAATCCTGCAGGCACATTGATCTGGAACTTCTAGCCTTTAGAACTGTGAGAAAATAGATGTCTGTTGTTTAAGCCACCCAGCCTGCTGTTTTGTAGCCTGAGCAGACTAATACAGTAGGAAAAGAGAAATGGTTCATTACAGGACAGAGAAGGCAGAAATTAGAGCAAACGGAGGGGCAGGAGAGAGAAAAGGTTCAGTTCTTTTCTTCATAGTGTGCCTCTGGGACTTCAAAAGAGAGTTTCAATAAATCTCTGCTAGTCTGGTATTTTAGTTCAGGCCTCATAAATGAGGCACTACTGCCACCTGGTGGCCACATACTTAACCCACAAACCCACTCAGTGCCTTCACATGCAAGGAAGGATACTACTGTAAGCTAATAGTAGTGAATAATTGCTTACTCCCTACTATGTGCCCAGCTTTATCCTATGTGCTTTACACAGAAAAATGAGTTAAGCTTCATCACAATCCTCTGGGTATTATTATCTCTTTTTACAGAGGAGGAGACGGAGATACTAAGAAAGTAACTTTCCCAAGAGCCTATAGCTAATAAGAGCGAGAGTCAGATCTTGAACCAGGGAGCCTGGATCCTCGACTCTTCACAGGTGCTTTGCCTGCCCTTACACTTTCTTCCAAGTAAGCAGTAAGTAACCAGTTTAAAGGATTTGTGTAAAATATTAATAATTTGAAATGGCAGCATACGATGTGATGAATGAGAGTGTTTTGGAGGCCACTGAGCCTAGAGCAGGGACACTGTTGGGGAGCCTAATGAACTTGGTGCAAGATGTGATCAAGGGACTCAACCAGGTTGAAGAGTGAAAGGGAAGGGACAGATACAAAGAATGAACAATTCACAAGGCAGTGACAGAAGTGGGGTCACCAGCACTTAGCTTGGGTGCCATCCCATTCGGGGTGCTGGTGTCTGTGGGTTATTCTGGATTCTGCTTCTGATTTATCACCTTTCTCTTCAGCTAAAAGAGGCCACCTTCACCTGACTCATTGTGCAACCGCTGGATTCAGGCGCTGGCCCAGACTGGAAGGGTTTTTAAAAATAGGAAGTCCACATGTCACAGGAGCTATTTCAGCAAGAGCGAGAGGGGTGGGTGGGGAAATGAGGAAAAGACAGAGCAGACGAGGGGAGAGAGAGAGAAAAAAAAACTGTAGAGCTGTGCTATTCAATATGGCAGCCACTAGTCACTGTTTAAATTTTAATTTCAATTAATTAAATGGAATTAAAAATTTAGTTCCTCAGTTGTACTAGGCCCATCTCAAGTGCTCAGGAGCCACCTGTGGCTGATGCTACCATATGGACTGCATTAAAGGTAGAACATTTCCATTATCACGGAAAGCTCCATTGGACAGTAGCCTATAGATCTCTTATCCTGGACAAAGGGGTCTTCCCCAAGATTGATGAGGACACAGGTCACCCAGAAACCATCTTACAGGTCAGTGACAGGGAGCAGAAGTGAAATAATCCCAGAGCAAAACAGATGGCGCCCTTCCTTCCTACTGGCCTGTCCCCGGGGCAGGATCAGATGTTAAGTCACAATAGGACTGGCTCCTTTTTGAGTGAGGTGATGAAAACAAAAGGGTGCCTTGTTCCTCCCTCTCACTGGGTCCTGGAGCTGGTTGTAAAGTGCTATCACTTATACCTTCCAAGGGTCTCCTTCTTGGTGTCCACATGGCTGGCAGTTAGAGAAGGCAAGAACCACTTCACCTACCAATCTCCATTTTGCTTGGGGCCTTTGCTCACAACTGATGCTCCATTTAATTATCCAGCCCTGGACAGTGTGGCTCAGTTGGTTGGAGCATCGACTGGTACACCTAAAGGTGGCAGGTTCGATTCCGGGTCAGTGTGCATACCCAGGCTGTGGGTTTGATCCTCAGTTGGAGTGTGTATGGGAGGCAACTGATCAATGTTTCTTTTTCACATCAATGTTTTTGGTTTTTCTCTCTCTATCTATCCTCCCTCCTTCCTCTCTCTAAAAATCAATAAAAATTTTAAAATTGTCCAGAAGCTGCCTGCCACTGCAAACTGGTATGTGGGCCTCTGTACTCCTGGCCCTATCCCTATGGAGATCTGAAGGTGTTAAATAAAAGTTCTTTTTTGTGTGTGACAATTGTGCTCACTTGCTCATATGTGAGCCTCTGATTCTTTAGCATTAATTTTTCTACTTGTGATAAACTGGAGATGAGTTAGACAAGCAGTAACCAGCTAGTAAAATTAAGTTTTAATTTAGTGCTGGCCACAAAAGAGAAGCCTACTAAAATCCACAGAAACAAACACACAGAATGGGGTGCATCCACACTAAATACTGTTGACCCCACTCATATCACTGCCTTGTTAATTCTGTGTCTCTGTCCCTTCCCTTTCAATCCCACTTTTCAACCTGGTTGAGTCCCTTGGTCACATCTTGCACCAAGTTCATTAGGCTCCCCTAAAAGTGTCTGCTCTAGACTCAGTCCCCTCCAAACCACTTTTCAGCTAAATTCAGTCAACAAGTATTTATTGAGCATCTACTGCCCTCAAATAATGATGGACAAGTACGGAGACACGGTGGCATAAAGAAATAAATATAACCATGTAGACATGGAGTGGAATATATCTGTTGGTTAATATTCTTTCAGTTGCAAATAATAGAAAACCCCAACTGGTGTAAGCTGAAAAGGGGAGTTTGTTAGTCATGAAGTTGAAGAGTCTCTTCTAAATTTAGGGGGGGGGGCGTGATCCAGAAGCTCAAACAATTGACATCAGCAGTGACATTCCCTACCTCTCATTGCTTTCTGGCTTTCTTCATTTTGGCTTCATTCTCAGGTACCACATGAAGGTAAGAAGGCTGCTGGCATCTTCAAGCTTCCAATGGAAACATGTAAGTTTCTCTCCAGAAGTTCCTGTCATGTTCCAGGATTCACTGATTAGACAGACCTGGCTCACAGGATTGTCTCTGAACTGGGCTCCTTCGTGCTCTGATTGGCCAGACTTGGGCTACATGAGGTGTAGCCCATGAGAAGAGAAACTAGAAGCTAAGTAGACAAAAGACAGCAAATGCCTCAATAGTATGAGCAAGACATGTTGAGAACATGGAAAAACAGGTACCCAATTCTGTATGCAAGTTATGGAAGATTCCATAGCAGAGGGTAAGCCTGAATTGACTCTTGAAAAAAGAACAGGAGTTTGCTGGGCAGATGGGGAAGGGGTAAGACTGGCCTGTGCAGTCACAGAAGAGAATGAACTATATATCCGTACTTTTTGTACCAGGCAAAAGCTTGATGAAAAGCCAGGCTCTGGGGCCATACTGCCTGATATTGATCCCAATACTGAAACTAGCTAGCTGTATAATCTTGGCTGGTTACTTAACTTTAGGTGACTTAGCAACTTCACTAACTTGGTTATACTAGCATCATGGCTCAGTGATGCTACTGTAAACCAGGGTAGGGTTCATGCCTCAGTTTTCCCATCTGTAAAATGGGAAAAGTAATGGAACCTACATCATAGGGTTGTTATCTGGATTAATTGAAAGGTGTTGCTGACAACCAAGATGGCGGCATAAGGTATATACCTGTACGTGCCGCCCCCCACAACCACATTAAAACCACAACTAAAAGACAAAACAGTGATCATCCAGAACCACGGGAAAGCTGGCTGAGTGGAAGTTCTACAACTAGAAGGAAAGAAAAAAGCACATTGAGGCTGGGTAGGAGGTGCAGAGGCGCCAAGAGTAGAGGTGCGGAGGCTCGAGAACCGGGCTGCACCTGGGTGCGCAGTTTTTTTCAGTCGGGAGATACAAGCTCCCGACTGCACTGAACTCATTTCTGGCGAGACTCTAGGGACCCAGACTCCTATGGGGAGAAACTGGACTGTTTGGCAGCGGGTCAGAAAGCGAGGGTGGCTTTCTTGCAGAACTGCTCTCAGGGATCATTGTTACTGTGGGGGTTCTGGACTCGGGGACTCGGGGATGTGGAGACACTGAGATGCAGAGACGCGCAGAGAGGCGTGGAGTCGCAGAGATGGCTGACGACAGCCATTGCTGTTTGCTCTGCCCCGGTGATTCTCTGAGACCTCACCCCATTCAATTTACAACCCCACCCAAAATGTGCGCAGCAGTGCAAATGAATCACCTGCCCTTTTGCAGCCTAACCTAACAAACTGCAGCTGGGTCAGAGAGCTCCAAAATCTCCAAACCCCAAACAAAGAGGAGAAATCTGCAGATCTTGCAGTAGCGGACTCACACAGTGGTTAAATTTGCACCTCCTTGGAGATCCAGGAGCCAGTGTACCCAGTGGTCAGATACCAGATTTCAACTCCTCACATCCATTAGTGACACACTCAAGAGGCAGACTCAGTGAGCACCAAAACCCCACTGAAGCAAGTCCTGTCCCAGAAGGGTGTCTCCAGCACAGCAGTTCTTCCTCTATAGACCACAGCGGGTCCTTGCAGTCAATTGGCCCGGAGGTCATTTCCTCCCAGGGATACCAACAGCAATCAAGACTTAACTACAACAAGACTGTACACCCAGCCCACAAAGGGGTGCACCAAG
>NW_005370777.1:3957678-3960548 GCF_000412655.1 Myotis brandtii
GAGGAACATCTGTAATAATCTGAACAATAAAGATTCATTTTTTTTAAAAAGGTGTTAATATGGAGCACTTAAAATAGGGCCTGAACCAACAGTGCTAAAAAATCCTATATAATAAAAGCCTAATATGCAAATCGACTGAATGGCAGAATGACCGGCCAAACAACTGGTTGCTATGATGCATACTGACCACCGGGGGCAGACGCTGCCCCCAGCCCACAGCCCCAAGCCAGCCAAGGTGGGTGCCAGCGGGGGCACCCTGATCGCCCCACCGGTCGCCCCCCAGATTGGCCCTGATCACTGGCCAGGCCTAGGAACCCTACCTGTGCACAAATTTTCTGCACCGGGCCTCTAGTTATTAAATAAAATAAAATGTCTTTATTGATTGATGTTTGCTTTAACCTAGTTTAAAATGATGGCTTACAGCCTGGATGGTGTGGCTCAGTGGTTGAGCATCGACCTATGAACCAGGTGGTCACAGTTTGATTCCTGGTCAGGGCATGTGCCTGGGTTGCAGGCTCGATCCCCAGTGTGAGGCATGCAGGAGGCAGCCAATCAATGATTCTATCTCATCATTGATGTTTCTCTCTCTCCCTCCCTCTCCCTTCCTCTCTAAAATCAATTATATATTTAAATGGCTGACAATTAATTTGTGTAATGCAGTACTAATTTGATTTTTTATTTTTTAATTATTATTATTTTTTGTTAATCCTCACCTGAGGATATTTTTCCATTGAATTTTTAGAGAGAGTGGAAGAGAGAGGGAAAAACAGAGAAATATCAATGTGAGAGAAACACATCGATTGATTGCCTCCTGCATGTGCCCTGACCAGGGCCCATGCCAAGGAGGAGCTTCCAACTGAGGTACATGCCCTTGACCGAAATCGAACCCAGGACCCTTTGGTTCACGGGCTGACGCTCTATCCACTGAGCCAAACCAGCGAGGGTGCTAATTTGATTTTTTTAAATCACAACAAAAGGACAACAACACTTTAGCTTTCACATGATCATTTATAGAGGTGACATTATATGTAGTATGGAACCCCATTCCTTCTCATATATAAATTGCCCTCTAGCCAGTCACACTGTTATAAGCTGTTATCCTACAGTTGCACATTTTATGGGAAATGTAGTTTCTCTTTCCGGCTTTTGTTTCCTAAGGCCTAATCTTACAGGCTCATTTTTGCAAAATGTTGCTTAATTTAGCCCGCTCAGCCAACAACCTAACCCAAACAACCACAAAAGAAAGGTGTTTGATAGAATGTATACTCTGCCTTGTGTTCATTTTGTAAAGGTCGGGCTCTGAAATTGGGTCAATGGTCTTGTTATTCATAGTCTGCGAGTTACATTTTGTTAATTGATTAATTAGTTAATGTGTACACGTTTGGGGGCTTTGGACAGATCTTCTCATTATATTTCATTCTTTGGAAACCCTCCAATCTCCACCCTTAAGAAACAATGACTTTCGAAATGGTGTAAGCAAAAGGAGATACATCTTATTTGCAATGTTTTGTGCAGGAGGGGAAAGAAAGGAAGTTTAAAAAAAGACCTATGGGGAAGTCAGGGTAAGGGCAATGCCCCAAAAGGATGTGCTTTGGGGTCACACTGCCTGGGTCAGACCAACAGCTCTGCCTCTTCCAAACTGAGTGACTTGAGCTAATGACTCAGAGCCTTGGTGTCCTCCTCTACATAATGGGGATGATAATGATGCCTACCTCATGGAGTAACTAGTTCCCAAGAAGGCTCCCAGTGATCCCCACTTCCTGGTAGTCATAGATTGGTATCCTCCCTCCTGTCTCAGGGCCGGTGTGTGTGACCACCTGAAAAGGACAGGGGTGGTGGTGTGTCACGTTCACGGCTCAGCAATGCTAGTGTAAAGCTGGAAAGAGAGCTTTCAGTGGCTGCTAGTTCCTCCACTTCTAGGTAACAGGGGACCTCATCGAGTCCTGCCCTGATGACCAGGCCAGGGTGAAGACAGCCCCTATGCACACAAACACCTTGTATAAAACATGATGGGGTCATTTTTTGGAAATACATCTGAGGGTTCAAGGAGTGTAAATTATTTTTTCCAAATTTGCCTTTGGTATCTGACTTTGCTCTTAACCATCAACTTCATTGGAAGTACTTTCCTCTTCAGTTATCCATCCAAACCTGACACTTTCATTTAGGGGGGGGTTTCCAGAGAGGGATGGACACGTACACACAGCAATCACTGGGGTGTGGGCAGAAAACACTGATGTGCAGTGACTGTGTCCTATAAAGTCATTGTGAACACTGAATGAGCAAATCCTGAACTACTGCTCCCAGGAAAAATATGCTAGGGTCCCGAAAACCTCTGGCCACAGTATTTTCATCAACCAGCCAATGCATAACCTTGTTTTATGTGTATTTCTGTCTACAGACACATTATTCAGCATATTGTTGACTTATTAAAGTTAAAGACACAGCCAACAGCACTGTGACTCATGCCTGAACGAAACTTATCCAACACACATAATTTCTCCACAAGGCGCACCACAGCCTTCTTGTGCTTAGGAACACCAGACAGCACGTCAGCATTTGTTTGAAGGACATTTTAAAAAGCAAAATCACCAACAAAAAAGCACAAAAATGTGAAAGACAAAGACACTAAATAGACCACAAAAAAGACACATCCTATCTAATAAAAGAGAAACATGGTAATTATAAAGACACTAAATAGACCACAAAAAAGACACATCCTGTCTAATAAAAGAGAAACATGGTAATTAGCCGTACAGCCGCTACCCTTCCCATTGGCTAATCAGTGAGATATGCAAATTAACTGCCAACCAAGATGGCGGCCGGCAGCCAGGCAGCTGACGTGAACAGGGAGGCTTGCTTGCTTCAGTGAC
>NW_005370777.1:3961893-3973388 GCF_000412655.1 Myotis brandtii
GACCAGGCTGGCAGGGGAGGGCAGTTAGGGACGACCAGGCCAGCAGGGGAGGGCAGTTGGGGGCAACCAGGCCTGCAGGGGAGGGCAGTTGGGGAGAGACCAGGCCTGTAAGGGAGGGCAGTTAGGGGTGACCAGGCTGGCAGGGGAGGGCAGTTAGGGACGACCAGGCCAGCAGGGGAGGGCAGTTGGGGGCAACCAGGCCTGCAGGGGAGGGCAGTTGGGGAGAGACCAGGCCTGTAAGGGAGGGCAGTTAGGGGTGACCAGGCTGGCAGGGGAGGGCAGTTAGGGACGACCAGGCCAGCAGGGGAGGGCAGTTGGGGGCAACCAGGCCTGCAGGGGAGGGCAGTTGGGGAGAGACCAGGCCTGTAAGGGAGGGCAGTTAGGGGTGACCAGGCTGGCAGGGGAGGGCAGTTAGGGACGACCAGGCCAGCAGGGGAGGGCAGTTGGGGGCAACCAGGCCTGCAGGGGAGGGCAGTTGGGGAGAGACCAGGCCTGTAAGGGAGGGCAGTTAGGGGTGACCAGGCTGGCAGGGGAGGGCAGTTAGGGACGACCAGGCCAGCAGGGGAGGGCAGTTGGGGGCAACCAGGCCTGCAGGGGAGGGCAGTTGGGGATGACCAGGCTGGCAGCGGAGGGCAGTTGGGGGTGAAGGGGCCAGCAGGAAAGGGCAGATGGGGGCATTGGGCTGGCAGCGGAGCAGTTAGGCATCGATCAGGCTGGCACGGAGGGCAGTTGGAGGTGAAGGGGCCAGCAGGAAAGGGCAGATGGGGGCATTGGGCTGGCAGCGGAGCAGTTAGGCATCGATCAGGCTGGCAGGGGAGTGGTTAGGGGGTGATCAGACTGGCAGGCAGAAGTGGTTAGGGGCAATCAGGCAGGCAGGCAGGCGAGTGGTTGGGAGCCAGCAGTCCCGGATTGTGAGAGGGATGTCCCAAATTGGAGAGGGTGAAGGCTGGGCTGAGGGATATCCCTACCCTGTCACAAATTTCATGCACCGGGCCTCTAGTTTACATTATAAGAAGCAGAAACAAGAGAACTGAGCAGCTGGGACTATGAGCCTCAGGCAAGTCAAATTTTTCACAGCTCTGCCTATGTCCACAAGTGACCACCAAGAGCTGTGAGTATTGATTTGGGGGTAACAAGTAAGTTTTTAGCAAGTAGAAAAAGTCTCAAGTATGAAATCTGCAAGTAATGAGGGTTGACTGTGTGTGTGTGTGTGTGTGTGTGTGTGTGTGTGTGTAAAGTTCCTATTAAGAAAAATTAAGGACCAAAGAGGAGGAATATACATTGGGAAACTTTGTCTGGAGAATGGGTCAGTGAACAGAAGTGAGAGCAGTGAGTGGAGAGGGACTCCCAGTGTGTCCGTGAGAGAGGAAGTAGAGGCTGGCTGGAGAAGGGGCTATGCAGGGAGCCCAGAGGAAGCAGCTTGGAGGAAGGCAGAAGCCAGGTGAGTGGGTACCTGGAAGTGAGTGACTCCACTTGAGAAATGCTGAGATACCAACTGCAGAAGAAGGGAAGAGAAAATCAACTCTGTGAATCTCTTACACGAGTTTGCTCACCTCCAAACACCAAGTAAGAGAGGTCTTTTATAAGAAATGACAAAATAGTAGATAGTTCCTCAAACATGGATTTGTAGATGAGAATTACATTTATAAGGAAAGCCTTTTAGTTTGGTCTTTGCTGAAAACATATTTTACAGGCAAGTAGCAATAACGTGCTCTGCTGGCCAAACCAGAAAAATTGGACTCAAAGCCAATCAACACGAGACAGAAATATTGCTGTTGAGAATGAAATCCTGCGGACCCTTGCCAAATCCCACTCATGCTTTAGATAATAAGAACAAAAGGTGGAAGTACCTGCTCTGGCAAAATACTTACCAGGAAAAATATGAGTAGAGCTGGAATCTCTGAGTCAGAAAAAAACAACCTGTATGGCTGAATCTTGCAATCAGGAACACCTAGAAAAGAAAAAGAAGTTACTAAAAGGAAGATTAAGTATGATCTAGACCAGCATTTGTGAAAAAATGTTTTCTGGTAACATGAAAACAGCTCCCCTCCCTGCTTGATTCACCTTTCCCCAACTCAAGCTGGGGGGTTGCTGGGTTTATGTCCGTGACTACAGACCTGGGTTGTTGCAATCCAAGAATTTTGGCTTCATGCAACAGTCCCAAAACAATGGGTTTGGCATGACTTAAGCTGTCCAAACTTCAAAGCAGCACGTGTTCTACAATGTGTTCCAGAATGCCCATAGCAGCGCCATTCACAATAACCCAGAACTAAAAGTTACCCCCATAAACCTGGGTTGCTGCAATCCAAGAATTTTGGCTTGGTGCAACAATCCCAAAACAATGGGTTTGGCATGGCTTAAGCTGTCCAAACTTCAAAGCAGCACATGTTCCAGAATGCCCATAGCAGTGCCATTCACAATAACCCAGAACTAAAAGTTACCCCCATGTCTACCCACAATAGACTGGATAAGTAAAGTGTGGTATATCCACACATCTGACACTAGTCAGCAATGAGACTGTACAACCTGGAACTACACATAATAATATGGAGGAATCTCACAAACAGTGAGCCAAAGAAGTCAGGCATGAGAGTGCCTACAGTATGTTTCCATTTGTGGAAAGAATATATAAATGGCAAAATAGATAGAATATGTTATTGGAAGTCAGGATGTGGTTACCCCTGGGGAATGAGATATCTAGAGACTGGGAGGGTTTTTGAGGAGGCCCTAATGGGGTGGTGGTAATGCTCTGTATCTAATCTGGGTGCTGGTTGTGTTACTGGTCCAAAGTCTGTGTGCCCAAAGCGTCAAAACTCAAAACATCGGAGTCTGGAGTAAGGGAAAGTTCATAGATCGAGAAGGCGCCAACCAAGAAGATGGGAGGCGTAGTAAGCTCCTCAAATCCATCTTCCAAAGGTACAGAGTTCAGGCTTCTTTTAAGGCAAGTCAAGGGGAGGTGGGAAGAGCAGATTTGGGGAAACTGGAGCTCAGGCAGAATTCCTCTGATGATTAGCATGTCTCTATGCCAAACAAGGCAGGAATTACTCACCTCAAGGCCGTGGGAACAACACGGGCTTGAACAAGATGGAGTCAGAGAGACAGAGCATTTCACTCCATTACAATTGCACTGTGTTTAATGTTTACAGTTCAGTGAGTTATACCCTTCTGATATGTGCATTTTTATGACTAGATAGAATTCTTCAATAAAAATATTTTGAGCTTGACCAGTGTGGCTCAGTGGTTGAGCATTAACCCATGAACAAGGAGGTCACGGTTCAATTCAGGTCAGGGCACATGCCCAGGTTACAGGCTCAATCCCCAGTAGGGGGCGTGCAGGAGGCAGCTGATCGATGATTCTCTCTCATCATTGATGTTTCTCTCTCTCTCCCTCTCCCTTCCTCTCTGAAATCAATAATAACAAACCTAACATATTTAAAAATGTTTTGAAATTGTTTACCATTATCAAGAAGGCGGTAGGGCATTCTCTGTCACAAGCAAACATATTGTCTGGTGACACTGGAGGACAAGGAAGGGCTTAAGAAGTAGCTTTCTCTTCACCCCAAAGTCAACACAGAGTAAAGCACTGAATAAAAGGAGACCTGGAACCTCAAATAAAATCTCATTCACTCATTTACACATTTGTTCATTCGAACAACATGCTCCGAGAGGGACAACAAACCTACCGTCTGGGAATTAAGAACACTCCTCCTGGTAGGGGAGACTGACCAGGAAGTTGACCATTACGCAGTGTGGTAGGTGCTGTGTTGGGGACGACATTTGGGGCATTAAGGGAGAAGTGATCTGAGGGTCCAGAGCTGTGGACTCTGGCAGAGGTTGCCTGACATGTTTGATTAACTCTTGCCCTGCATCTCCTCCAACCCCTTAAGTATCCTTTGAGCACACAGATCACCTGGGGATCTGTGTTCCGGTCCAGTTTTGGGGTGGGGCATGAGATCTGCATTTCTGATGAGGCTTTTAGGAGACACAGAAGCGGCTGGTCTCTTAACCACACTCTGTGGCTAAGAGAGAAGGCCATGTGACCAGCAGTGATTTCTTGGGCTGGATCCAACCCAGCACAGCTTGACAATCGATCTTGTTCAGGCTAGTCCCTCCCAAGGGTATAAGCAGAGAAACGAAAGACAGACCTGTGTGGAAGGAGATGCAGGGCCTGGCGAGGCTCTCCACCAGACCCTGCCTGCTGTCAACCATGTGGGAGCGAGAGAGAGAGGAAGTGGAAGGAGTGGGGGCAGGCGGGGCAGGAGGTCACTGATGCTATTTTACAACATTGGAAGAACTCTGACTTGTGCTCCTTGCATTTCTGGCCTGCCCAGATATCCAAACCTTTTCTTGACATGAAGAATAGACTAAAGATGTAAATATAAACATACAATTCTTACACAAGCAAAAACAGACTTAAGAGGAAAATGCAGAAATAGGTCAGGGTTGCCTCAACCATTTTTGTGAGCTACATGAAAAAGAAGGTGGCTGGAATCATTTCTCACTCATTGGAAGGAAGACATGAAGGGCGTCTTAGACACCCTGTTCCATTAGGGAAAGAGGTTCTATAGACTCTAGCCCAGAGTGCAGGGAAGGGAGGCAGAGTCCTCAGGGGGAGGAGAACCCTGCCAAGGAGCAAGTGTGGGGAGGAGGTGAGGGTAAGTAGAGGCTTCCAGCCTAAGGAAGACCAGCAGGAGGCAGACAAGTTGCACTTCCTTGGGCAAGTTTCATCCAGCATGGCCTGTGGAGGCGAGACTGCAGGGCTAGAAGGAGCCCCTGCTAGAGAGCTGGATGTCCATGGGGAGTCCCGGGAGGCTGTTTCTGTTTTTACTTGCAGATTTGGGTTCTGGTGACCTTTATTTTTAAAAATATTGATCAATCAAATTTTTTGAATAGGTAATATATAGTCACGTACATCAAGATTCCAAAGGCTGTAACAGGTTACTCAGTTGAAATATCTATTCGCACTTCTGTTTCTTATCCACCCTACGTTTGTTACCAGAAAGGGGGCCTGGTGCTGAGTGGGTCTGCCTAGGGCCGGCCGGTGGTGTGTGGGTTCTTGACTTTGTGCAGGAAAGATTTCCCAACAGGAGTCCAGGTGAATTTTAGAGGATGTTTGTTAAAGCTGGGGACAGTGAAACAAGTAAGGGCTGGGGAAATGAGCCTAGGCTGGTCTGCTTTGGCTCACTGCGAAGGCACAGAAAAGGGGGCCTTGGGGACAGGTTCAGGGGTTAACCAGGCGAACGACTGCTGCCCATTGCTGCCTTGGTTGCAAGCCTCATGGGGTCCCTTAGAGTTTAGGACAGAGGTCCTCAAACTTTTTAAACAGGGGGCCAGTTCACTGTCCCTCAGACATTCCACACATGCGCACTGCGGGCCCGGACGAGTCGGCTGCTAAGCAGGACAGGCAGCGGCGGCAAAAACACCCAGCGGGCCGGATAAATGTTTTCAGCGGGCCGAATGTGGCCCGCGGGGCCGTAGTTTGAGGACCCCTGGTTTAGGAAATGCTTGCCTGTGGGGGAAGAAGAGGAGGAGGGGGAGGGGGAAGGTGCGAGCATGCTCCTGGGAGGGAGAACAGGTGGTGGGACCTTCGTTTTGAGGTGTGCTGATGTGCCAGAGTTTAGGGGAGGTCATAGGGGAGGATCTCAATAGAATATTCATCAGTTTTATGCTGATGTGCCAAAATGAGATTTATCCCCTTAACTTCATCTGGGTGTGGTTGGCAAATGGCATTAATTGGATTTCTGCTCTCTGTCTCCCTAAGTAGGGTGATTTAAGCTGTATACTCTCTGGTTGGGAAGAAGTGCAAACTTTTTACTCTTACGTGTCCTTGGTTTAGGGAAGATAGGATTTACTTGATGGTTGCAAACTGCTTGGCATCTACAGTTATTAGATGGCTGCAAACTGCTTGTTTAACTGTCTGCCTCCATTTCCCTATCCCGCTTGTCAGCCTTACTAGCCTGTCTCACTTTTCCTCCCCATAGGTAAACCATGCCAGGATTTTCTTGAGAATCCAGAAATACTTTACATAGATATGAGCCAATTTTATATATAGTCTCCTCCCCCTTTTACACAAAAATAGAAAGTCATCCATAATCTTATTCTGTCAAACACTCTGCCCCTACTGCTCCTTATCTTTTCTGATGTGCACCCTGATTTCCATCATCTGGCCCCACTGGAGCTCCGATATGTTGACTCCACCTCATCACAATTTATCTCCTTGCCCAGGTTGTACAGGTTCTTGGCTAAACCACCCCCAGGCCATCACATCTTCCAATAAAAATGAAGAATATCTACTGACGATATTGGTGAGACCTTGAAGGATTTTAGGCAGGATAGCGGTCTGATTAAACTAGAAATAATGCTCTAGCAGAAAACACAAGATACAGGGAAGAAAGACCTAGCTGGTAAATAACATTTTTTTCAAACTTATATAATAGTCCACAGTAAAGTGGTGCCAAATCGCTGGACAAGGGTAAGTAGCTGGGTCCAAACTGACAGAACCATCCAACGGAGACCAGGTGCCTTAGTAAAGGCTGAGTTCTCTGTGAATGAGAAACCCCACAACAACACTGTCTTAAAGAGGAAGTTTCTTTCTGTCTCAAGGAAAAGAAACCCAGAGTAGGCAGTCCACAGGGGAGTTGCATGATCACCAGAGCCCTGGCTACTTCCAGCTCATAGGTCCTATGTTGCTGCTCTACTACCCTCAGCACATGGTTCCAACCTCATGACACAGCACGGCAGTTGGAGCTCTAGCCATTACCTCTGCATTCCAGATAACAGAAGAGAGGAAAGGTTAAAAAAAAAGTCCTGTTTGGCTCAGTGGTTGCGCATCGACCTATGAACCAGGAGGTCACAGGTCATTTCAGGTCAGGGCACATGCCCAGGTTTCAGGCTTGTTCCCCAGTAGGGAGTGTATAGGAGGCAGCCGATCAATGATTCTCTCATCATTGATGTTTCTATCTCTCTCTCCCTCTCCCTTCCTCTCCGAAATCAATCAGTATATGTAAAAAGTCCCTGTTAAGGACACTTCTTACAAGTCCAAAAGTCCCTGTTAAGAACCCTTCCTACAAGGGTCATAATTAACAATTCCTCTTACCTTGGCCAGAACTGCAAAAAAGGCTGGGAAATGTAGTCTTCTGGGAGGCCATGTGTCCTGCTAAACAAGGAGAGTTTTACTACTAAGGATAAAGAAATACAGATGTTGTGGAGACAGCTAATGGACTTTGCCACACCAGATGTATAACCTGGAGAGAAAAAAGAAGACAGATTATTAAGGAGTAAGTGAAGCATTGGACTAACTTATAGGGTTCTGTACCCCCAAAATTGTTCTTTCCCAAACACATCTCTGCTTCTGGCCTCATGCCTGGATTCCTGCGACTATGTCTACCTGGACAGCTGCCCACCTCACATTTCCATGTTCAATTCATAGCCCCTACTATTTTTCCGATTAAAATCCTGCTCATTCTTCCAAGCCCCATTTCAAATGCTATATTGTTATTCCTGAATTCCCTAGACTCTAGGGCCTAGCAGTGGTTCTCAACCTTCCTAATGCCGCAACCCTTTAATACAGTTCCTCATGTTGTGGTGACCCCCAATTTCACTGTTACAAATTGAACATAATTAAAGCATAGTGATTAATCACAAAAACAATATGTAAGTATATATGTGTTTTCCGATGGTCTTAGGTGACCCCTGTGAAAGGTTCGTTCGACCCCCAAAGGGGTCTCGACCCACAGATTGAGAACCGCTGGCCTAGGGGCTAGCTAGACCTTGTCTCTTTAGAACTTCATTTATAGTTCTCCTTGGGCCTTGGCCTTCATCTTAACATCATGCCGTCTTAGGTCTTTGTATATAGCTGTGTGCTAGGGAGTAAATTATCCAACAGGTAGGACAGAGCCTTCCCCAACTCTATGCTAGGTAGCTGCAGTGTCCTGGAATGCCCTTAGTATCTGCAAATTGCATTGACTACTTAAAGAAAGGAAAGGTCTGTGTGAAGTAAGAGAAAAATGAAAAGTCTGTGTATCCTTTTAAGGAAAGTGTTAATGCACCAACGGCAACTTCCTGAATTTCCTAAATGTTAATGTATTTCAAAAACATAATCATTGCTAATGTTGTAAACGCTCCTTCGAGGGCTAATTCAGCGCGATCTGCTCCTCATTTCCCATGTTTGGTTGCTTCTCATTTCCCAGATCGTCCTAAAAACTCTTGCTAATGAACAAGAAAAAATAAGGTTGAAAATGATCAAAATAAATAAAATAAAAGCCAACCAAAATAATACTACTAGCTAACATGTGACAAATGCTGACTCTATGCCAAGCTTAGTGCTAAGCACTTCCCCTACATTATCTCATTTCATCTGTCAACAACCCCATGAGGCAGAGGTATCTCATTTATCTTGAGGGGACTGAGACCCAGAGGGATTAAGTAACTTTTCCAGCTGAGCAGTAGAGCTGGAATACTTCCTGTTCATATAGCCCTCTGAATATATGTACGATTTCCTTTCATAAAACTTTATATAAATCATCTTTTTCATGCTTGATAAAGTCTCCTTTCATATATATGCCCTGATATCATGCTCATTTTATAGAAGCAATGGGAAGCTTCGTTTTTTAAAACTATTCTCAATCCACCATCGCATATGAATAACACTCCTGTTGTTTGTGAACTGCCAATTTTGTACACCATATTTGGGAGTCAGTGGTATCAATTCTATTGCATCATATTTGGCACCCTATATTTGGTAACACCCAGAACACTTTTAGGCCTCAAAAAATGTTTACAACAATCATGTCATGATTTTAGGCCCTATGAAATGGAGGTGTATACAGATGTAAGGTATTGGATTTCACAGTTTGAAATGTTTTTGTTTTCTTTTGTCTATACATTTAGATATAAGAGTATCCTCCTTATACTCCTTATACCCAAATGTACAGCATCTTTTTCTGGTGCTGGAGCCAAATTTGATTATTAGACCACTTTGTACAGAATGGAGCTATCAGCACTCTCCAACGCTCAATTCCTCAACTATTCCCACGCTTTATAAATCTTTCCTTTTCTCTAGAAACCCTTTCAATTCTACATTCAAACATGTTGTTTCCTCTCCCTAAAAAAAATTAAAAAAACACTTTCTCAACATTCCCCCTCTATTCCTCTTTTATTTTTCCTTCCCACATTGGCCAAGCATCTTGGCAGAGCAGCCTATGTCCTATTTCCCCTCTTCTCTTTTATTGCTCAACCCACTGCTTGCCGGCATACACCTTCAACTAAACCCGTGGTCAGCAAACTGCGGCTCGTGAGCCACATTCGGCTCTTTGGCCCCCTGAGTGTGGCTCTTCCTAAGCCTTAGGAGTACCCTAATTAAGTTAATAACAATGTACCTACCTTTATAGTTTAAGTTTAAAAAATTTTGGCTCTCAAAAGAAATTTCAATCGTTGTACCGTTGATATTTGGCTCTGTTGACTAATGAGTTTGCTGACCACTGAACTAAACCATGAAAGTCAATCAAATCGCCATTCTCCCCATCTCCAACCCTTTGACAAATCCAAATGAGACTCTTTACCCTTTATTTTAATGGCTCTCTGGGCTGTATATGACATTGCTGGTTGGCCCTCTCTAGTTTATTTCATGACTTCTTCTTACTCTAGTCCCCACCCCTTTAAAAATTTTTCAGCTTTATCGAGGTATAATTGACAAATAAAATTGAAGGTGATTTGATTGTGAAAGTATTCCCCCAAACTTCCAGCCCTGTTTTATTAAATGCTGGTGTTCTCCCAGCTTCCAACCTCTTTTCACCGCTCTTTACACAGTCCCTGGACTGAACTTACCCCTGGTCATAGTTTCAGCCACCACATTATGTGATGTTCTCATGTCTACTCCAAATATCCCCAGAGCTGTGGACTCATAGACACACCAAGTGGCTCATAAATATCTCCACTTTGATCCCCTTATATTCTCAAACTTCATATTAAACTTAGATCTTTCCTACCTAAATCTGTCCTCCTCGTATAGACTCTCTCATTAATGATCACCCAGCTGTTGGCGCCAAGAACCTGAGAATCACATTAGGCTCCTCCTCAATCTGAGAATCCATTTATCTAAGTATACCTTCCAGCCCTTCCTTCCTCTCTATCCTTACTACCTTCCTATGTCAGGCCCCCTGCATGTTCTCCCTGGACTATTTTAACAGTTTCTTAACTCTCCTGCCTTTGATTTTTATATCCACTCTCTGAATACTACCAGTGTTCTCTTAATAACATAAATCTGACCATGTCATTCCTCTGCTTAAAATTCTTCAAGGGCCCCCCATTCATACATTCAGGATTAAAGGCCCAGCTGCTGAAAGTCCTTTGAGACCCCTGCTCTTCGAGTTTTTCAGTTTCAACTCTGAGGTCCCATCCTAAAGGCAAACCATTCCTCAATCCGTCCTCACCTTTTCTGGAGCTGAGCTGCATGTCCCAGCTCTGCATTCCCCTTGTGGCCAGTGCACACTCGTATGACAGGACTCTCTCATTACAGCATCTTGAAATAATCTTCCTAAACTTCTAGGCTGGGAATCATTTTGTTTTAGATCTCTGGGGCCTGGAAATGTACATAATAAATACTAACAAACACACACAACGAACCGACAGAATTGAGCTCACTTTTTTGGCAAACCAGCAACAAAACAGATCTTAATGGGTTATTTCTTATACACTGGCTTGTACAACGTTTGTACAAATATTTTCATTTTCAAGCATACGTAAGAGGGAGGAGAAAAAGCACTGTTGCATCTCCCCGTCGGGGAATCGAACCCCGGTCTCCCGCGTGACAGGCGGGGATACTCACCACTATACTAACGAGGAACTGCACATGGGTGGCACCCTTCTGGTATGCTACTTATTCTGGTTCACCCCGCCCGACTCGCAGTATTCACAACAATCAATAATAAATGTTACTTTTTTTTTTTTTTTGCCATTACAGCTTCCACCGAACTTAAACGGAACTAAAAAGAAAGCTGCACTTCTTTCCATCTGCTCCCGCTCTCCCACCTCCTTCTCTTCTCCCCGGACCCAGGCGCAATCTGGAACTTCCTTCGCTCCACTGGACACACACACTCCCAGCGTGCAAAGCGCCCGCCTTGTCGCGCTGCATCACCGAACTTGTAGTTTCTTCCCCGCCGCCCTCCACGCTCCTCTGACAGTAAGAAACTTCCTTTCCCGGCAGGCGCCGCGGATCCCTCCTCCAGTTCTTAACCTCCCTCCTGTCGCCTCTCGCTCGCAGTCCAGTTGTCCAGCCGTGTGAGTGTCGGGGTGCTGATCGGGGTGCGGCGGGACTCCCCAGAGCCATGCCAGCAGTGGTGGATACGTGCTCCTTGGCCACTCCGGCGTCCGTCTGCCGGACCAAGCATCTGCATCTGCGCTGCAGCGTCGACTTCACTCGCCGGGCGCTGACGGGCACCGCCGCGCTCACGGTCCAGGCTCAGGAGGACAATCTGCGCAGCCTGGTACAGTGGACC
>NW_005370777.1:3973498-3977995 GCF_000412655.1 Myotis brandtii
TCCCTCGGGGATCCCCCGCAGCCCTTGCCCCTTCTTCTGCACCTCCTCCTTAGCTCCCACTCTTTTCTCAACGCCCTCTTCTTCAGCCCCCCTCAGCTTATTGCGCCCCCTCCCAACCCCACCTCCAGGTCGGCATCCCTTCCCTCACCCCGTGCTTGTGTCTCCTCCTCCCTCCAGTTCCCGGTCACATCCTAGTGCCACATCCACGCCGCGCTCCTCACCCAGCGCTCAGGTTTCAGTTTGGCACGAACCCCCTCACCCCCATAGTCCTAGTTCCCAGCGATAAGGACCCTTGTAGCCTCCCCGTTTCCTCGGCCCGGAGCCCAGAACTCCCTTCTCGGGCCCCAGAGTTCTTCCAGTCCCCAGTGCACCGTCCTCAGCCCACACTCTCATCTAAGTGCCTGATCCCACGCTCCCCTCCCAGGCACCTTCATTTTCACCCCGTGGGCCCGCAGGATCCTTCCCTCAGTCTCACTGCCAGTCGTTCTCAAACCCCTTGGGGGTGCCCAGCGCCAGACCCCTCTCTCCGCCCAGCTTACAGTCTCTGCCAACTCTAGAAGCAGCTCTTTTTCTCCAGGGCCATCGTCCTGCCTACCTTTGATTCTTGCCACCCTTCTCTTCTAATAATTGAAGGATGGGTGGGCCATTCAAGCTTTCTAAGGATGTCTCCATCCCAACTATTAGTGGCGGGTTCCAAAGAGCGACTGTTGACTGTGCTTTTTTAGAAAAGATGTACTTCTGCAAGCTCTCCAGCTACTTGAGTGATGAAAAACTTGTTTAGATTCATAGAATTTTATCCGTACCGCATCACCTGCCTTCAGGGTTCTCACTCAAATTATCTGATCGTGTTTGGATTGTACCTTTCCACCCGGAGAATTCCATAGACTTTTAGAAGTAAGAGGGACAAGAAAAGGCCAGCCACAGTGTATTTTGCATAAAGTAGTGTGGTGATATCTACTGTAGTTTCGGTCAGCATGTGTGGTTTTCATGCCTTTTTCCTGCTTGTGTAATAGGCCTATATTTTGAGTTCATTGATATGAACTAATGTAGCACATAACTTTCTTACTTTTGTCCGTTGACATTTTGTTGGACTGATTCTGATTTGAAAAATAGGTTGACTCCTCTATGTATTGATACGTAGTTACCAAAAGTGCTATAAGGAAGAAAATAAAAGCATGATAAGCAAGAAAGTGACCTTTTCCTTATACATTGTACTTTGGTCTTCTGGAAGTACCATGTTATCTTTTATTGCAGGCAACTTTCCCCAGGCAGGATTGGCTGAACTAAAGTCCTGTTTCAATGCAACCTCTTCTTTTATTAAAAGAAACAAATTTTTAAATGCATTTTCATTGATTTCAGAGAGGAAGAGAGAGAGAAACATCAATGATGAGAGAGAATCATTGATCAGCTGCCTCCTGCAAGTCCCACACTGGGGATTGAGACCGCAACCCGAACGTGTGCCCTGATGGGGAATCAAATTGTCACCTCCTGGTTCATAGGTCGACGCTCAACCTCTGAGCCACACCAGCTGGACTAAAAGAAGTGAATTTTGATAGCTTATCACTGCTTAATAAGACCTTGCACCCTACCTGTTTTGTAAAAAATAAAGTTTTACCTCTGCTCCATCAGTAAGCAAGAATCAGGAGGCCTACATTTTGAAAAGAATGTCCCAATCAAAAAATCTGCCCATTGTTTTTACACCCCCCAAATCTAGAGAAAAGATTTTTAGATTATGATTTCTCGTTGGCATGCCTATTTAGTCAATTAGAGCCTGGAATTATAATTATGTTATACAAGGAAGGCTAGTTATAGTACAGTGACATCTGTTTGTAATTGTTCGCTTATTTATAACAATAACTTAAGACCAAGAGTTTAGTTTTGTTTATTTGAGTTAACTCGTTTCTTCCACTAGATTATGGACTCTTAAAGGTGGGGATGGTGTTTCATGTCTCTGTGTATCTCAGCTTTTAACTAGTACCTGGCATGTAAAGAACACTCAAAAGTGTGATGAATTAATGGATAAATTCCATTAGAAAGCAGTACCTAAGCTTAATATGGCTGCAGTGATAGTCACGCTAAGTGTATCTTCAAGGTGAGGTGGCATCACATTTCACCATCACCATCACCCATAGAGGGACCCAGTGCCAGGACTGGGTGAGGACATCGTGTGTTCTTTTCGTCTTGCATTCTTGGAGTCCATGCTGCTGAGGAATGCGGAAGGAGTTCTAATAGGATGAATTCCCAGCTTTTCTAAAAATCCTTCTGGAACTTTTTTGTTACTGGCACTGACGTGTAGTACTCCTTTGTGATTACTTTCAAGCATTTGTTTCTCTTATTGACATTTTCAACTTGTAGGTGTTCTTTCAGTGCTAAAAAGAGCTTTTAATGTCTTGGCCACGATCACATAATAGTAAGAGGCAGAAGGCAGGAATTGAACATAGCTCTTTCTGACTGCAAACCCTCCAGGCTAAGCTGGGAATCAAATCAATTTTGGTTTTAATGCATAACCCCCTAGTTTTTTTGTGTATGTATTTTTTTCATTACAGCACCCTGCAAATAAAGCATAGAAAATGTAAATAGAGACATAATAATGAGGCATAACACTTTTTTATTTAAGCCCTGCTTTGTTGCAGAAAGAATTTGAGGCTGCTTCAAACAACAGATACAGTATAATAAGACTAAAAGTAAAGAAGTTAGAGGAAGAGAGAATAAGGATAGGAGAAGCAAACACATGCTGTAAAGCCCAGACACAAAAACAGAAATGGGCCCCAAGATTGACATGGAACAACTTCCCAGCAGCCTGTGCAAATTGGGGATCAGTTACATAGTCCTCAGCTGAGGCTTAGGACTTGATTTACACAGCTTAAACAAAGCATTTTCTATTTTTTCTTGGTTTGGGATGTGCTTCATGTATTGACATCTACTATTTTTCAGGCACCGTACTAAACCCTGGGAATGCAAACCTAAGTAACATTCACTTTTTAAAAAAAATGTATTTTTTATTATGCAGAGAGGAAGGGAGAGGGAGAGAGAGAGACAGAAACATCAGTGATGAGAGAGAATCACTGATCAGCTGCCCCCTGCACATCCCCCACTGGGGATTGAGCTGCAATTCATACCTTGACCAGGAATCGAACAGTGACCTCCTGGTTTATAGGTCAATGCCCAACCACTGAGCCACACCAGCCAGGCAAGACAACCAGCCTCTAACTCCCCATGTTTCTTGGCCTTCTAGTTCCCCATGCTATTCCAGGCCAGATTTTAAGGAAAAGATGCCAAAGATGGTGAAATCAGACTATAGGCACTTCTAAGGCAGGGCTAGACCTAGGGTAGTGGTAGAAGGAAAGAAAAGGAAGTGTGAGCACACTGTGAAAGAATAACTTGTCAATGGGCTATGTGGGATTGGGAAGTGGGATAGATTGTAGATTATTTGAATGTTTCAAAAGTTAGGTACCTTGAGGAGCTCCATTAACAGAATAGAGAAATCAGGGAAGAAAGCTGAGTTGGGGGACATCATGGTAGCTTCATTTTTAGAATTTTTACAAGCCTATTGAAAATGAGGCAATATTTCCCATGAAAATGTTAAGCAAATAATTAGAAACATACAGCTGAGGTCCTCGGGAGGGGCCACAACTGTAGAAACAGACTGGTGTTCATCAGCACAATGGTATTAGTTGATGATGTGGGCATGACTCAGCGGTAGGGAGTGAAGAATATGGACTAAGGCTGGAACACTGGGACATACCCATATCTAGTAGTTAGAAGGGAGGGGGAGGGAAAAGCACTAGACCAGTAGGAGATCCATTTATGGGTAAAATCAGTGAAGCCAAAGGAAAAACTTTAAACAGATTGTGTGGTCCATGAGGGCTATGAGTAGACAGAGGTCAAGGTTACTTACTGAACAGAAAAGACCTGTGGATCAGAAAGACTGTCCTTTCACTAGCGGCGGAGCTAGAAGACAGATTGAAGTAGGGAAGGGAGGAGAGACTGATGAAGTGGATATAGCAGTCGTAGATTGCCCTTGGAGTTTAAGAAAGGAAAGACAAAAATGAATAGTTATCAGAGTGAGCAGGAGCATCAAGTGAAGTTTTAAAAATATGAAATAGTCTACTTACTGAAAGAAAAGACCTGTGGATCAGAAAGACTGTTGTTGGGGTCCAGCCCCAGCAGGTCTAGGGGTTCCCAAAGGTGGGAACGGAGTTGGCGAAAAAGGAATGACACAGAGGCAGTGTTCAGTTGATCATCATAGCCAGGTTCTCTTGCCAGGATCTCCAGCCAAGTTCTGTGTAGGTTCTCCTGCCATGTTCTCTTGCTAGGTTCTCCAGCCAGGTTCTATGTTTTATTGTCTTGTTACATCTGTATTTATACCAGTTGATTTTAATCCTATCAATTTCTATTCCAAGGGTTAGGGTGTTTCTTATCTCCATTCCAGGGAGTAAAGATTATGTAGCTTAAGCGTGATTGTTTGTAGTTAAAGTGATTAACTACCCGCCTGGC
>NW_005370777.1:3979552-4006674 GCF_000412655.1 Myotis brandtii
ACCCCCATCGGCCTGCAGCCCCTACCCCCAGCCAGCCTGGCCCTGATTGGGGTGGGCCAGTTGGCCAACCTCCCGCCGTCTCCTCCTCCTGACAGGCCCGGCTCCAGTCTGCCCCGATTGGGGCCGATTGCATGAATTCGTGCACTTGGCCTCTAGTTTTCTTATAATTTAAAAGGATTAATTTAATTCTAGATTTTGGATACAAAGGACCTTACAATAGAAAAAGTGGTCATCAATGGACAAGAAGTCAAATATGTTCTTGGAGAAAGACAAAGTTACAAAGGATCACCCATGGAAATCTCTCTTCCCATTGCTCTGAGCAAGTATGAATTTTACCCTCTTTCACAGCTAAATAATGGAGGAATATATTTTCCATTAATTTAAACCTTTTTTTCTATTCTGTTTTAGTTTGTGTGTATGAAGTAATTGGTACACTATGCCCACTAATCTGTTACTCAGATTGAAGCTTATATAAGTGAAAATTATATGTTCTTAAGATACTAAAGAAATTCATTGCATGAAATACACGAGAATAGGATTTTTTAAAAAAAATATATTTTATTGATTTTTTACAGAGAGGAAGGGAGAGAGATAGAGAGTTAGAAACATCGATCAGCTGCCTCCTGCACATCTCCTACTGGGGATGTGCCTGCAACCCAGGTACATGCCCTTGACCGGAATTGAACCTGGGACCTTTGAGTCCGCAGGCCGACGCTCTATCCACTGAGCCAAACCAGTTTCGGCAAGAATAGGACTTTTGATAACTGTTACTTCTTTACTCATCATGTTACCAATATCTAGTAAAATGCGATAGAGGGAGCATGCTATCTTAAGGAGGTATTTCAAGATCACCTGGGAAGCTTTTGCAAGCTGCACATTTTTCACCTTTACCAAGAGGCCAGCCACTTTTATTAATGGAATAATAACAGTGACAAACAGAGAACCATTTCTGTGTCATAATCTTGAGATAAGTGCTTTAGATGCAATCTTTTACCTAATCCTTACAGTAACCCTCTGGGTAGGATCTGCACTTTACAGATGAGGAAAGGAGAACTCGAAGTAAGTAACTTATTCAAGAAATGACAGCCAGAATTGTCATATTAGGAGTATATTCCACTCCTTGATATATTGGGGAAGAGAAAAGGGCAGAAAACCACTGACCTAGAACAAGGGTGATCTTCCCCACCTTTTAGTGGCCAAGTTTCCATGCCTTCTCTTTCCAGTTAAGAAAAAGAAAGGAAAAACCCACACATCATTTGTGAGGTGGATGTCATTAACCCCATTCTACAGGTGAAGCAACTATGGCAGGGGTCCTCAAACTTTTTAAACAGGGGGCCAGTTCACTGTCCCTCAGACCATTGGAGGGCCGGACTATAGTTTAAAAAAAAACTTCCCATGCTACAGGTGAAGCAACTATGGCATAGGGAGGTCAAATAATTAGCACAAGTAAGTGGCAGTCAGGACTCAGACACTAGCATGGCTGCTGGTCCCCCTCACTGTCTTGCTGTTTCCTCACTATCTGTGCTGCTCAAACTATTGGGGCGAAGATTAGTTTTTGTTATTTCTAATCCGCCACAGACGGATACTTTTGTTGAATGCAATAAAAATGAAATACAAGGAAGAAGAGATTAATTAAAGCACACAGTTTTTATTACTAGATTCCACAAACAGAAACGACTCTAAATGTTTCTAAAAGCTTATTCTCAATTTCTTGACTTAACCTTGTTTAGTAACAGTTTGCAGTTTAGTAACTGCAATACATTATACTCTGGACCCACTGCTGTGTAGTCCAAGTTTCAAAATTATTTCTTCCATTTTCCCACTATCATAAAAGATTACATTGTATCTCACACACAAAAAGTTGGGGTATTCTAATATTAGTTCCTGTTACATCTTCATAAGCAGTTAGTTTGGTAGAATGAAAAGGATACAGGCTGGCATTCAGGTAGGAATGTGAGAGGCAAACTTACCCACTTAGGACGTGACATTTCTAGAGCTTACTCTCAGTCAGTAACAAGACCACGTAAAATATTATTTCTGTTATTCAGTGTTGATATTATGAATTCAGATTTTAGTTAGATTGAATTATACTGTACTAATATATTGGTTTGTTTCTTACAGAAATCAAGAAGTGGTTATAGAAATTTCTTTTGAAACATCGCCAAAATCTTCTGCCCTGCAGTGGCTCACTCCTGAACAAACTTCCGGGAAGGAACACCCATATCTCTTTAGTCAGTGCCAGGTAAAAAGAATTCAGAATGAGTTATTATTCCCAGCTCATGAAGTTGAATGAAGCAAAGTAGACAGTGGTCTTATGGATACATGGGTTTTACCTAAGATAGCAATTTAATTAATCTTCTATTGTAAAAATAACATTTTCATTTCTATCTCTCACTATTAATGGATTCACATATTACTTTAACAAAAGAAACATTCTTTAATTTGAAAACATGTCTACCTAGATTGGACTATCTGGGTCATATTTATATTGATATCCCAGCACCTAACCTAGAACTTGGCATACAGTTTATACTTAATAAATGGTCATAAAATGAAAGGAAAATGTTAATAAAACAAAATCTGTACTGATTACGAACATTGTTAACAATAAAGAAGTAGAAAGTGAAAGATCAGATTTCCTAATTCTCTTTAGACATCATTACCTAGAGTACCCACCATTGAGGTAGGTGCATAGCCCCTCCAATCTCCTTACACATGCACAAAGTATATACTAAATGTACCTTTAAAACAATATGATTTAAACATCTGTTTAAAATCTAAGAGTAGAGACAATTTATCATAAAAATAGTAAGTATTAAACTCTGTTCTGAAAGGAAAAAAAAAACCACCTAATTTTGTCATTAATCAAATAGTTGACATTAAAGGAACCTACTTCATTAGCTGTTTATTATATTTCCAAGCATTGTGTTAGATACTTTGCATATTTTAATCCTAATATTCCTGCATGACAGAGATTATGGTAGGCTCAAATTGAATGCAGGTCTATAAAAAAGGAAGCAATGTTGGCACATGAACTAGACATGGTTACTTTCTTTTGCCAATTGAAATACCTTTTCAGTCTATAAAAAAGGAAGCAATGTTGGCACATGGTTACTTTCTTTTGCCAATTGAAATACCTTTTCAATCTAAGAAACCCTTAGATTTAACCTGAAAGACATAGAACGCTCTAGGCAAGAATGTACAAGCTGTGCACTCTCTTAGTAATACCTGGTTCTAAGTAATTCTTATAGAGTGTCCATAAATTAAAGTTGGCAGGAACTGCAAGATTCGTGAGCCATAAGAATGTGAATTTTGAATATTATTCCATTTCTTATTGGCAACAGTTTTTGAAATAGAAGAGATTTCAGTTAAATTCAGAAATTATTGCAGTTGATAGGAAGCATGTAAATACGATTTTGGTTGAGAAATTTGTTTACAATTGTCCTCTCTGCATATTTGCCTGGATTTGGTCTTATCTAGTGAAATGCATATAAAAACTCCTTGGCATTGCCGAGTCACCTAACCAGAGCCCATGAAAGAACTTAAAAAGCATGGTCTTGAAACCTCATTTTGGGCGAGAGAACCAGGTGGTTCTTCTGGTTCTACTCCATTCATCTAGAAGTCAGTTGGGATCTCCTATCTTTGGAGAAGCTACTAGATCTGAAGTGAAAAGGGCAGGAGTTTGGGGTTTTAAGGAAGTTTGTGGTGTCATGAAGTCTGTCTATGAATTATAACAGTCGCAGAGAGAGAACATTAGTATCAGCATTCCTTTAGGCTCAGTAGACTCTCAATAAGGCTGGGTTGCTTTGCTCACCAGCAACAAATACAGACTTAGTTGTAAACAGGCCAAGATCTAAAACCGTAGGTGCTCTGCCGCCCTTCTCCATGGAACCCATGTTGATGACAGACTGATGTGGAAGCAAAGGAACACTTTACATGTTTCATGAATGAACTTGCCTGCATGGTATTGAGAGAGACTGTTCTTCCTCCTTTTCTGCCTAGTTTTTACCTTCAGGGTTTGCTGCAAGATTGGAAACATCATGACTCAAGCAGCGTTTTCCAAACTGTGTTTCTCAGAACCCTGGCGTCCCATTAGCTGTTACTCACCAGAGAAAAATGGGTTTCATGTTAAAACAAAAAAAGTGTGAAAACAGGCTTCTTTATTTTAGGTCTCTGCAGAGGCTTCAGGACACAATGTTCCTAGTGACTCTCCAAGATCCCAAGTGTATTTCACCAAATAGCCCTTTTTTCCTAACAGCTTCTCGCTGGGCACTACTGTTACTCAGAGCACAGAGTAGGAAACACTGCATAGCACTGCTTCATTTTCCAGCCTGAAATGCGATCATTGAGCATGCGTTAAAATGGAAAATCAGATTTTTTAAATTGGCAGATACATTTTTGCTACTTTAAAAGATCCCAAGAATTGTGAGGTGTGTTTTTATCTTTAAAAAGAATGTGTCTAAGGACAATGCTGCAATTCTAATGATTTTTTTTTTTTTTTGTGGTGATTTGGTTTATAAGAAAGGGAACCAGCAGTTTCTTGTTCTCTCTCCCCATCCCAGGCCATCCACTGCCGAGCAATTCTTCCTTGCCAGGACACGCCTTCTGTGAAATTAACCTACAGTGCAGAGGTAAATACCACAAACTATTCACTGAATTAAGTGATTCATGTAAGTAAATGTAATATAAATGATAAGCAGAGATAAGCATTGAATTTTTGTTTAATTAAATTCTACCTGAAATATGTACAAAAGAGGCTGTGGACCTCATTTTGAATTTCTCTTTTAAAGGCAGTTTTGAACATAAGTGTAAAAAAAAAAAAAGAAATGAGTAGCATTCTGAATTTAAAAAGACTTCAGAATTCTGCACCTAAAAAATAAGATTATGGGAACAATTTTTTTAAAACTTTAAAAAATGGACATTTGCAGAATTAAAAGTTCTGTGAATGTACTCTATACCCATATAAACATCTAACAGGCATATATGACAAATTTTTCTATACATTTCCAACTTATTCTTGTCCTGAGTGCTGCTAATCCTTTTAGGAAAAGGTGAATTATAGTTAGTAAATGAATACTATCCCGGAGGCCAGACCTACTTAGACCAGTGGTCGGCAAACTCATTAGTCAACAGAGCCAAATATCAACAGTACTTCTTCAAAATAGACTCGCCCAGGCCGAAAACCGACTTCTGCGCATGGGCCACGAAGTTTCAATCACACCGTCTGCGCGCCCGCACGTGGTATTTTGTGGAAGAGCCACACTCAAGGGGCCAAAGAGCCGCATGTGGCTCGAGAGCCGCAGTTTGCCGACCATGGTCTTAGACCAAGCCAATAGAATTGAGGACTAACCTGTGTTTATGGGGCCTTCTTGATTCCCAGATCATCCTACAACCAACCTACACCTAGTAGAGTGCTATAACCTTGAAGGCAAAGAATCTCAGGTTCTGGACTCCTCCACCACTTAATAACTGCATGACCCTGGGCACGTCTTATGACCTCACAACCTCAATTGTCTCATCCGTATAACATATCACTGTGTAAATGAAGGGAGGAAACAGAACCAAATTATTTTCTGAATGCTTTTAGTTCTAGGGTCCATGGTGATTATAGCACTTGGTTCTGGAGCTTCCGATTCTGTGCCTGCCTGCTTTGAGTACTAGACCATGCAAGAAAAATAGAGTCTAGCTCTTACTAGAATGGGTGCTTGCTGGATCATTAATATTCAGAGGATAGTCCTGATTCTGGCACTCATTAGAAACAAAACTTTCAGAAGCACGGAGCTGGGGTGCACATTTAAGTGACTGTACGGTTTGCGCCAGAAGGATCTTTTCCATACAAATTTCCAGAGAAAATTATTTTACAGTTCTTGGCAATAACTTTCAGTTTCTCATACGATGACCCTTTAAAAGTTCTATTTGTTAACTCCAAGTTTAAGTTTTAAATATAAAATTGTTCCAAACTCTGTCCTAAAGTGAATGTAGGAGCCTTTGAACCTGTAGAGGGGAGAGGTGGTGGTGGCTGTCATTGCCGGGCATGGTGCTGGCTCTTTGTGTGTGTTATCTATTCCCTGCAGCAGGCCTATAAAGTATTGGCCTCATTTGATGGAGAAACAGAGGCTCAGGGAGGTTCTTTGCCCAAGTCCAGGCATTTAGTAAGTGGCAGAGCTGGGATTTTAATTTAGTTTCTACCAAGTGTTCTTAATACGGATGGATGAATGGATAGATAGTTCACATTTGCTTTTAAAGAAGCCAGTTTTACATATTGCTAATTCTATTTACAAAGCTGATACATCTGAACTTACTGGGTTCAGGGTCTATTTATTATATAGATGGTCACAAATTGGGGGGGAAAAGTTATGTTACATGAGTAGTTCAAGAAACATAGGACCTTTTACTTAAAACTGGAAATGATTTTTCTTGTCCATGAGGTGTCTGTCCCTAAAGAACTGGTAGCACTTATGAGTGCCATTCGGGATGGAGAAGCACCTGACCCAGAAGATCCGAGCAGGAAAATATACAAATTCAGCCAAAAAGTAAGTTCTTAGGGTCTGGATTTTCCTATGAGTTGGTGGTTGAATTATAAATAGCTCTTACCTATCCAGGAAGCAAAATTGCTTTTGAAATATTTCAGAATTTAGAAAGCGGCTTGTTTTTCCTTTTTCATCATTTCTTTTCCTTTTGTGCTTTTAAAATATTTTGTTCTACTTATAGTGTCATGTTGAAGAAAGAGGTTGCTAGATAGGCATAGTAGCGGGCATGCCAGATCCCGTTTTTCCTCATCCCAGTTAGTAGCAGGTTTCCTACTCCTTTAAGTTATTATACTTTCTCGTACTCTGGTACCAGAGTGTGGTCCTTTAGTGTTTACAAATGGAAGAGCAGTTTTAGGCCAAAAAAAAAAAAAAAAAAGCATTCTGGTACAGTTGTTTTAAGTTAAAATTTCTATGTAGCACAGTGGATAATTTTGCTCCCACCCCAGCTTCTGAGACTCCAAGCTCCCAAACCTTCAGCATCTTTTTACTGCTGAATTATTTTGTTTTTCTCTTAAATTACACCAGGAGTGGTTTAGAAAAATGAGTTTTTTTTTTAAAGAAAAATTTAAATCAAGAAAAAAAAAACTAAAAGAAGGGTACAGTTGTCTTAGAGGTTAATTTTTGAGAAATGCTTAAAATATATCTTGTGCCATATGTTTTTCACATTTCAGAAGCCTTCCTAATGGAATAAAAGGGAAATAGATGTTTTGAAATGTTGTACATTACAATTTTTATCTCTTAAAAATAAGAACTATTTGAGAAGTACAAAAGGAAAGTAATCCATACTACTGTTTGGACATTCAAAAGGAAATTCACTTACTTTTAATACAAATTGTCTTACTTTGTAACATTTTCAAACACTAATTCAAGCATGTGGTGTGTTTTGTTTGCCCCCTTTAGGTCCCGATTCCCTGCTACTTGATTGCTTTAGTTGTTGGAGCTTTAGAAAGCAGGTGAGCTTTTAGACAAATTTTGAGGTTTATAGAAAGATTGAACCTTAGGCATCTTGAACATTTGTTTGGGATAACCTCGTCGGCCATTTGTGTGTTTTTTAACATATCAAGCTGACAGTTCTAGAAACATTAAAATCTAATTATAAAATACTAGAGGCCCGGTGCACGGATTCCCTCAGCCTGCCCTGCGCCCTCTCGCAATTCAGGACCCTGCGAGGGATGTCGGAGAGCCGGTTTCAGGCCAGTCCCCTCAGGCCAGGCCAAGGGACCCCACCAGTTCACAAATCCATGCACCGGGCCTCTAGTATACATATAAGTGAGCTTTTAGACAAATTTTGAGGTTTATAGAAAGATTGAACCTTAGGCATCTTGAACATTTGTTTGGGATAACCTCGTCGGCCATTTGTGTGTTTTTTAACATATCAAGCTGACAGTTCTAGAAACATTAAAATCTAATTATAAAATACTAGAGGCCCGGTGCACGGATTCCCTCAGCCTGCCCTGCGCCCTCTCGCAATTCAGGACCCTGCGAGGGATGTTGGAGAGCCTGTTTCAGCCCGGTCCCCGAAGGCCAGGCCAAGGGACCCCACCAGATCACAAATCCGTGCACCGGGCCTCTAGTATACCTATAAGATCTTTGGTTAATCTTTTCCCACCCTCCCTCCTTAATAATAAAAAAAAATTAAAAAACCTTTACCGGTCACTGACTACTTAGATTCTCCAAGTATGATAGACTGAGCATGCACTTACCTTTAGTTAGAGGTCTGGATTCTAATGGAAACTTGGACCAGTCACTTCTCATAGCCTCCTTGTCGTCATTGTAATGATATCTCCCTTCCCTGCCTCATAGGGTGTTTATGTGAAACAAATGAGATAAAAGATATGAAAGCACTTGGAAGTCTATAAATATTCAAGACATATAAGATATTTTATTATTTTAAATTAAAAAGCCTTTACCGGTCACTGACTGCTTAGATTCTCCAAGTATGATAGACTGAGTATGCACTTACCTTTAGTTAGAGGTCTGGATTCTAATGGAAACTTGGACCAGTCACTTCTCATAGCCTCCTTGTCGTCATTGTAATGATATCTCCCTTCCCTGCTAATAGGGTGTTTATGTGAAACAAATGAGTTAAAAGATATGAAAGCACTTGGAAGTCTATAAATATTCAAGACATATAAGATATTTTATTAAAATTTTACCAGTATACAGAGTGCCCTTCCTTAATTTTTTTTGTTTATTTCTAAATAACTAAAAAATAAGAATATCTTTAGTAACTACACTCCCTAAATTGCCAGAAATAAGGACGTGATAGAGAAGTCAGGCAAACACAGATTCTGATCCTAGCTCCAGTAGTTACTAGCTATGTCCGTGGGTTTCATTTTTTTCATCTGAAAGCTAGAAATAATAATATGGATTTCAAAGGCTTTTTGTGAGGATTAACAGACCTAACCAATGGGAAGCCATTCACTAAATGATGACTATAATGACTGTCACAGTAGCTGACAATTTATTTTTATTTTTATTTTTAGTAGCTGACAATTTAAAAGATCTTATTATGAACCATCTCCAATGCATTATCCCATTGAATCCTCCCATCTCTGTAAAGTAGATACGGTTATTTTCCCCCCGTTTACCAGTGCTTGGTGAGTTTTAGTAATTGGCTTAGAGTCATATAGCAAGGAAATGGCAGAGCCAGGACCCAAACAGATCTAGGTTTCTGTGAGCTCACAACACAGACCCGTACTCTGTAGTGTGGCAGCTGCTGACCACATGAGGTCTGAGATGTGCTGTAAATGTAAAATACACACTGGATTTCTAAGGGTTTAGTATGAAAAGAAATGTAAAACACATCACTACTCATTTTTTATGTTGATTACAGGCTGAAATAATATTTTGGATGTATTGGATTAAACAAAATATATTAAAATTATTTTTATCTATTTAAAAATTTTGCTTTTTAAAAAATGTGGCCACTAGACAATTTGAAATTTCATATGTAGCTCACATTTGTGGTTTTCATTAAATTTATGTCGAATTGCATTGGTTACCGTTGCTACTCAGTGTGGTCTGCATTCCAATAGCTTAGGCATCAACTGGGTGTTGGTTTAGAAAAGCAAATTCTTGGCTCCTGTCCCAGACTTACTACATCAGAATCTGTATTTTTACAAGCTCCCAGGTTATTTGTATGCACATGAAAGTTTGAGAAGCACTGTTGTAGAGTTCACTTCCTCTCTGGGCCAATACCAAGGCAAATCTTGTTGCTTGGAGTTTTGTGTTACATAACATATTTTAGATGAAAAAAAAATATTTTTTAGTTTAAGCTCTATATAAGTGATATATAGTTCTATTTGTTTCTTCCTTCTTATTGTGGTTTACAAAGGACCTGGAATTTAACATCTTAACCATTTTTAAGTGTACAGTTCAGGAGTAATAACTACATTCACATTGTTGTGAAACAAATCTCCAGCACATTTTCGTCTTGCAAAACTGAAACTCTATACTCTTTAAGCAACAATTCCTCGAGTCTCCCTCTCCCTGGCTCCTAGTGACCACCCTTGTACTTTCTGTTTCTATGAATTTGACTACTTTAAATACCTCATAAGTGGAGTCATAGAGTATTTGTCCTTTTGTAACTGGTTTATCCACTTAGCATAACATCCTAAAGATTCGTCCATGTTGTAGTATGCCACAGGATTTCCTCCCTTTTCTATTTGTTTCTTTTATAGAAGAGTGTTCAGCCTTTAAGTGCATAACAAAGTTTACATCCACCCCTGTTCTGGAATAATCTCTTAGTGAGCTGCAAGTGGGTTTCTACAGTTGTGAGACTGAGGGAGGAAACTAGATCCCACATGTCTTACCAGAAGCCAGTAAACTAACCTTTGGGGGTACCTTGTCTCAGTTTTCATTTGGCCCAGACTGTGTCTCCTTAGAGAGCTGCATATCCATTGCTGCACACACAACAGCAGGCTTGTGTCTCTGAGAGGGCATTTAACCTCAGCCCTGCCCTGAGCACATGGTGAATCACACTTCTACTGGAGGATTTGTATACAGTGCTTTAAATCTCTCCTAGAGCCAGGTGCGTAATTTGCCTTGAATTCCTTTTTAATAGGCTTTTTAATTTTGCAGGCAGATTGGCCCGAGAACATTGGTATGGTCTGAGAAAGAGCAGGTGGAAAAGTCAGCTTACGAATTTTCTGAGGTTAGTCACCCTTTTTAACAATTGTGGTAGACTGTCATTTTAAGAATTTGAGTATGAAAGGTGATGGTGTTAGGTGATGTGAGAAAAGAATCAAATACATCTTATTTTATGTGAATTTGCATCTGCTACATTTTTTGTATTGTTTTCATTTAAAATGAGCATCATTAACTTATAAGATCCATAGAAAGCAATATATACTTTTAAGAATTTATTATGCTAATGAAGACATACAAATATATATGCATTAATTTTCCAGACTGAAACTATGCTTCAAATTGCAGAAGATCTGGGAGGCCCATACGTTTGGGGGCAGTATGACCTATTGGTCCTGCCACCATCCTTCCCTTATGGCGGCATGGAAAATCCTTGCCTCACTTTTGTAACTCCTACTCTGCTGGTAAGTGTACATATTTTTCATTTGAAATTGCGTTCTTCTCAAATATAAACCTAGGAATAGAGAACCTTAGATTTCCAATAATTTTTTAAAAAATTTTTATTTATATGACGCTTGTTTCTAATTTTATTGTTTATTGTGGTTATCATCATCTCATTTTTCAAAAGAAAATAATTTGGCCATTTGGGAGAAAAAAATACTTTGTGTAAGCTGTTTGGGATTTTAAAGGGTGGAGTGCTGTGTAACAGCAATCCATTGATGAATTATGTATCCAGACAAAGAAACTATACCATTTACATTTGGCATATAGGTACTGGTATAAAACAAACAAACAAAGAAAAAAACCCTCACTTTACCTTCCTACAACCCAGTGAGTAGGATTAGCAACTAAATAAGGAAAATAAAATACATCATAGGAGACACTATAAAATTTTTAAAAACATACTGTGGATAATAGAGCGGAAGAAGGTAAATAAGGGTAAATAAGAGCACATATGAAAAATGGAAGTAGGAGAAGTGTCTCCCAGAAGTTAATTAGAGACAAGAATACTGGCCCTGCTGGTATTGGAAAATTTCTCTGGGATTAGGAAAGAATTATGCTGTTTTTTTAGTTCTGCATATTCTGTTTTATTTTCTAAATACATGTCTGTTTTGAACTCTTAGGCATGCCATGCAGAAATACAGTGCCAGGGAGTTAATGCCAGAATAGTACATCTTGATATAGGCTATAATTTGATTAATGAACTACTAAGGTCATTTTCTTCTTTTTTAGGCAGGTGACAAGTCCCTCTCCAATGTAAGTTAAACATTTGTTGTCATTGTCTTACCCTCATGAAGTATTAAGTCAACTGAATTTAAAACTATCCATTGCACTGTTATGTTAAAGATACGGTTACAAAAGAATACTTGAGAATTCTTGTTGTAAAACATTGTTACATTAACTGTTATTAATAGTTAAATACATTAACCATTCTTAAATCCTTAGCAGATTTAAGAACATTTTATGGTTTTTATCTCTTCACATGTTCATTAAATATTTTTTAATGAAGTGATGTATCCATTTAATTTAATATTTTCTAAATGAGTTTTTGTTCCTAATTTTTTTAAACTGTTATACTTTTTTGTCTTTTGCTAAATTATATTTTTTTTGATGAACTGAGTAATAACGTGAACCTCCCAGCTAAATGTTAAAAAAAATGAACTTAGAATTGAAAGAACTAGAATGTTTACATTTACATAGTGAGTTATTTTAGAATAAGGTAATGAATTTTACTACTAATTGCATCCATTGTTTCCTTTAGGTTATTGCACATGAAATATCTCATAGTTGGACAGGAAATCTAGTGACCAACAAAACTTGGGATCACTTTTGGTAAGATTTTTTTTTATTGGTTCTTCATATTAATTTCTTTTCCTGCCTCCCACCACTCTGAATAGTTTTGTGTGTATATCCTGTTTGTCTTTGGTATCACCTCTTTGGTGCACAGATTTTTTTTTTTTTTAATTCTGTAACACTTGTCACAGTGTTAGGTAGAGTAGAGGTATTCGGTTTATGCTTGTTCTTTAGTTCCTGGGGTAGTCACAGCTTAGGACACATAAAACCAGAACTATGGCCTAATTTTCCCTGCCGCCCTCTGCTTGGCCAGGCTTCCCATTGTTCTGGATTGGATGCAGGGAAGCACCCCGGGCAGCTTCCTAGACAGGAGTGGTCATGCTTTACAATTGCTTTACTTTGTAGAAAAGCCAAAAAGGAAATACCTTGTTGATTGTAATGCCTTTTCCTCTCTGCTGTGTCACTGTTTTTATTTTTATTTAAAATAAATTTTTCAGGTTAAATGAAGGACATACTGTGTACTTGGAACGCCACATTTGCGGACGGTTGTTTGGTGAAAGGTTCAGACACTTTCATGCTCTGGGAGGATGGGGAGAGCTACAGAATTCGGTAAATGAGTCATACTTTTAAAAGCAGTCATCTGAAATTGTATAGGTGTTCAAAAATTTAGGTTTGAAAGCACCTTTCCTCAGTAGCAACAAGAAAATCATTTTCACAGGGTGGAAAATCTAGCAGATGCTGGTATAATATTCTATTGGACTCTGCCCCAAGTGTGTTCATGACCAGTAGGACCTCATTAGGTCTTTGCAAGTAAAATAGTCAGTTACTGTGTTTGAATTTTATTTGGTATATTTGTTACTTTAAAGTGCTATCTCCTGAAAGCTGAATTTTCTGGCCAGGCATTGAAACACTTTTCTAGTCTTTTACAAAGAATAAAGCTTATTACAGGGCAAGAAATACCATGGAACATTACCTAAGTAGCCATTCCATTAATAGACTTCCAGAAATTTATGCTAACATATCTTACAGTTTCCAGTCTCTGAGTTGTGTATGTTCTAGACTCCCCTAAAATGTGCCACTGTGGGAAGTAATACTTCCTCATTAGTTTGTTTGCATGGTGGTAACTAGTCTTCATATTTGAACATTCATCCAACTTTGTGTCTTGCAGATAAAGACTTTTGGGGATACACATCCTTTCACTAAACTTGTGGTTGATCTGGCGAATGTAGACCCTGATGTCGCATATTCTTCAGTTCCCTATGAGAAGGGCTTTGCTTTACTCTTTTACCTTGAGCAGCTTCTTGGAGGACCAGGCAAGTCATTGGCATTTTCTGAAATTATTTTTTGGGGGTAACATGAAGAACAAGGAAGAATTTTGCACTGTTGATTTTGCTCCATTTTATTCTTTCAGTTCCTTCTGTATGTAGTTGCTGAAGAAATCTGTATCATTTTCTAATGTTACCTCTCTACTTAAAATCTTGAACCACCAAGTTCAAAATTGTGCTGCTTGACTTAAAAAAGCACACACACCAACTCATCAGTATTTTACAAATTAGGAAAATATTACATATTCATTGAAAAAAATGTGTGTGGTATAGAAGTTTATAAGAGTAAAAAGTGAGAGTTGCTCAGTGACCCTTTCCACTCCCCAGGGATAACCACTATTAGTGGTCTGGTGTGGATGGCTGCAGATATTTTTCAAAGTGTAAATGAACAAATAGGCAGATAAATATATATATAATTGTTTTGATTACAGAAAAGGAATCATACTACATACTTACTCTACATTTCTTCAATTCAATATTTCACATATATCCTCCCATATCAGAATATACAAATCTATCTCACACTTTTTAATGCCATCCTAGTATTACATGGTATGGATGTGCTGAGTTTATGTAACCTTCCCCGTTGCTGGGCGTGTAGGTATTCTCCTTTGTTGAAGGACTTTGAAAGCCCTTCCTCCTCTGGGCCCATTCTGCCCGTCCGATATTTCTCTCTTAATTGAGTCATTGCCTTTAGAACTTGTGCTGTGTATTACTTTTCGGTGTCTTCATTGTGTGATCCCTTTACCGATAATTAGGATTTCTCTTCTCCCTTCAATCAAGTTACATATATCTTTCAAGTTCCAACTTAAGTCCTACCACCTTTTTTGAACACTGACTCTTTTCTGAATGTTCTCTGTGGTTAACAGTACAATACCAAGCACCAGAAAAAAATGTTAAATAATTACCTTTCCATTAATAGACTTTTTTTTTTTTTAACTTTTAGAGGTTTTCCTAGGATTCCTGAAGGCTTATGTTAAGAAATTTTCCTACCAGAGCATAACCACTGATGACTGGAAGGACTTCCTGTATTCTCACTTTAAAGATAAGGTTGGCTTTAAAGAGCACTTTTATTTTTCATGCCCAATATGTCTTTAACAGCTGTTTGCTGGCTGACTTGAATTGCTTAATAGTAGTATTGGTCTAAAATTTGTTTTGAGGCTCAATCTTTTATTGTATTTTTTTCCTATTTAAAATGTGATCTGAACAGCGTGAACTAATGTATAGAATTATCCTATTTCTGAGACATCTGTGATAGTGTTTTAGAATTTTTTTATGTACTTTTCATATTTACTTAACAGAGCATGACTAATATGAATTTATTTTAGAAAAGAGACTTAGAAATTATCTTGACATGTCAGTATAAATTATAGATTTGAGTACCTAAAAGTCTGTTTTAGATTTAGATTTGGAAAAAGTTGTTCTGTAGAAAACTGGGTGTTCTTACTGTTCACAGGTTGATATTCTCAATCAAGTCGACTGGAACACCTGGCTCTACTCTCCTGGACTGCCTCCTGTAAAACCCACGTCAGTGCTTACCCTGCTAATGGTTTCCTTCTCATTCTCCCTAATCCTGAAGCTCCTCAAACTATCTGAAAGGGTTTCGTGCCTTCCTTAAGCTGTTACTAGTTAGTGATGAGAGCAGAGCTCTTAGGTGTTTGAACCTTAATCCTGAGGTCAAAAGAACAATCTCCGTGATAATTAAATATAAATCAGTTCAATTCATTGCAAGTAATTATTTAGTGCCTTCTTTTTTGCACAAGGATGGTGAGAGAGAAAGATATTGCCCTTTCCTTGAAAACATCGGCAATAAGAAAAATGACCTAAGTATTATGCTAATCATAATAACAGTGTTATAAGTTATCATTTCCAGAGGAGGCAAATGAAGTTTCAGTAGGTAAAGTGTCTTGCCCAGGGTTACACAACAAATAAGAAATAGGAGTTGAGATTCGAACCCTGGTTGTCTCATCTCCAGTACAGAGACTTTTAAACTAAGAACCTTCCTCAATCAGGGACCCGAATCCTGGTCTTCTATGAGGATGCAAACTCGCGCATGTTCTAGCCAGGAATGCTGTTCCTGTTACATGGAATGCTCCTTACCCAGTTAATTCCAATCTCAGTGCGAGGATTTCTTGTGTCGCCTCTTCATAGCTGTTGCCACAGTAGTAATTCCACATTTACTTGTGTGATTATTAACATCTTTCTCCTTTACTACATTGAGGCACCGTGAGAGCAGGGCTCATACATATCTGGTTTTGCTCATTACCTTTCGTAGGACCTTGCCATAAGTAAGGGTTGCTTCCCTCCTTGAGCTAATAATCCCTACCTTGTTCTTTTCATTACAATGAGAAGGAAATTTCAGGGCACCAAGAAACAGACCATCCAAAGGTTTTTACTGTCCTGTCTACTGGTGTGTTTTTTTCTTAAATCAGTGCTAAGTAATGTTCTAGTTGAAGGTGATTTACTGCCTGAGCAATCCAGGGTCTCTGATCCCATTTGGTCTTAAGGACAGACCAAAGGGTTTGCCTACCGTCCACAGCCTGACTGCTTCGTGACGGTGAACTGGCAGTTGACTCAAAGGTCACTGCCTTCACCCTAGAACACAAACTCTCCTGAAGCAGGTTCAATGGTAACTTCTAACCAAAACTTGCTTCGTGTGGGCCCTAAGGCAGGTGCCCTCTGATCTCTAATAGAAACATTTCACAGCAAGCAAGCATGACTTACAGATGAAGAGGGCAATGTTTTGCAAGAATTTTGCACACATTACACGGTTTCTTCCATTATTGTAAAACATAAAAAAGAGAAATGAAATTATCATCACATGATTTCAGAGTCTCCCAAGGGTCTCTTGTGACAACCAGTATTTCCCCAGTGATTAGAACAGTGTCTGTCACGTAAGTGCTTGCAGATTTATTAGATGGTTCGGTGGTTGGAACAAGAGAATGTAAGATCCATGAGAGCAAGGACTCTGTTGTTTGTCTGCTGTCCGAGTGCCCAGAATTGCTCCTGCCATACAGTAAACACTCAGTATGCTCAGCTGAGCCCCAGCTCCTTCAGCATTTACTACCCAGCATTTACTACTCAGTCTTGCCTGAGATGTCCTGGCACACTCTTCAGAGAGTAATCAGGAGCTTCATTAATTTGGTATCCACTTGGATTTCCGAGTTCCTGGATGACGCCAGTCATATTTAAGTCAGGCAGACGATTTCTTATTCCCAGCACCCTGGAGATCTTTGTCCTTATTTAAAAATAACTTTGAAATTAAAGTATGACCTATAACCTCAAAATTGCATTTATGCAAAAGCATGTGCATTTTTCTCAATTTAATCTCTAATTTTTTTTATCTTTGCAGTTATGATATGACCCTGACAAATGCTTGTATTGCCTTAAGTGAAAGATGGATTACTGTGAGTAATACTGTGTGACTTTTGACTCCTATTTGAGTTGTACAAATATGTCTCTACACATGAAGGTGGTGGGTCAGGGGTTCTGATTTTTCTTGTTTCTTTTAAGCTCTTAAAATAAGTATGCAAAAATATCTGCATTTTCTCATTTCCTCATAAATCATTTGTAAGCTGCTACTTCAAATATAGCCATTACACATACCAAGGAAATCTAAAATAATCTTGGGTACTGTTTAATGCTGTAAGGGAAGAGTGGAGGCACTTTTGCTCTGTTGATATCACTGTTCTTTGAAACTCCCTAAAGAATAGCTTCTTCATGTATATACTGAAACTAACCCTTAGAGCAGCGGTTCTCAACCTGGGGGCCGCGACCCCTTTGGCAAACGACCCTTTCACAGGGGTCATCTAATACCATCCTGCATATCAGATATTTACATTACGATTCATAACAGTAGCAACATGACAGTTATGAAGTAGCAACGAAAATAATTTTATGGTTGGGTCACAACATGAGGAACTGTATTTAAAGGGCCAGAAGGTTGAGAACCATTGCCTTAGAGAAACCAGCATGAATACAAATCTTGGATAATTCTTACAGAGGAGGAAAAATAATTATTTCTCTTCCCTCTGGATTCTTAGCTGAGATCCCTGTAATAAAAGACAGATTAGCTGGGCCAGCATGGCTCATAGGTCGACCTATGAACCAGGAGGTCACATTTTGATTCCTAGTCAGGGCACATGCCCGGGTTGTGGGCTTGATCCCCAGTGGGGGGCATGCAGGAGGCAGCTGAACAATGATTCTCTCTCATTGATGTTTCTATCTCTCTTTCCCTCTCCCTTCCTCTCTGAAATCAATAAAAATATATATTTTTTAAAAAGACAGATTAACATGAATGGTACAAAGGATGTCAAAAGTTTCCTCCACTCTTACTAACAGTCTAATTTTAAAAAATAATATTGACTTTAGAAGGCATAGTGATGTAATCTCAGAAATAATAAAGTAGCTAAGGCTTTATTTTTTACAATTTTACATAGTCTTATATTTCTGTCTTTTTCTTAATTTTACTTTTATGTCAGATAAACCAATAAATATTAAATTTTACACAAATGGAAATAACCAAGTAACATTTATTATAGGCCAAAGAAGATGATTTAAGTTCATTCAACTCAGCAGACCTGAAAGATCTCTCTTCTCATCAGCTGAATGAATTTTTAGCACAGATGCTTCAGAAAGTAAGTACTAGCTCAAAACATTAGGAATTAGAATGGGCATAAGGCACAGCATTTACGTCGAACCCAACCTGGAAGAAATGTTAATGTGGAAACCAATAGAAAAAAATAATTTATAAAATTCATTCACTTACTTAAAAATATTTGTTGAATGCTTAGTATGTTTAGTATTGTGCTGAATATAAAAATATAAATAAGAAATACACCATGTCCTCAAAGAGTTTATAATCTAGTAAGAAAGGTCACACATGCAAAAGTTAGCAATAAAAGGTGGTACATTTTATGTATCATTTGAGAAAAAGTTGATTAGGAAGAAGGACTCCCAAATGGCATAATCAAGGAACGATTTGGAGGAGTGGGGCTTGCTTTGAGCAGAGCAGTGTTACCAGGGAGGGAAAAAGTCAAGTCCAAGGGGGCAGCAAGTGACGGAGCGTGCCCCGTGCTGCAGGAGTAAATTGTTGCTCTGGTTAAGGAGTTAATGAAGGCTGGTAGGGTCTGATGGGGTAAGTCTTGAGTGCTGACAATTTTAGATTTTGTGCTCGTCAGTAGGAAAGGATTTAACATGTTTAACAGGAGAGTCGTTTGATGCAATGGTGGTCATGGAAATTACTCTGCTGGTAATGTGAAGGCTGGGTTGACGTGAGGAACATTGGTGGTGGCGTTAGGTGGGAGGCTCACAGGGAAGACCTGGCGTGAGGGAGGGGCAGGTGGGAAGGGAAGGAACAGGACAGATGAGAGGGACATCATACAGGATGAGAGCATAGGGTTTTGTGACTGACTGGATTTGGGGGTTACCAGGGAAGAATCTATGCAGATTTGAACCTTTCAAACACAGGTAATTAAAGCAGTATTTCACTGAGAGGAGAAGCTACATTTTGAGAGGGAGGTAATGACTGGGTCTTTACTGTTACATAAAGGGAGCTCTCAGGTCTAAGGACCTTGAGAGGGATGGAGGAGACTTTGAACAGAATTTCCTATGAAATGAGCAAAATGAGCAATGGGATTTTAAGACAACAGGGACCTTAGAGAATCAATTTTTAGTACATCGAGTCATCATGATTCCACAAATGTCTGTAAGTACCGCTATGCGGCCTAGGACCAGGAAGAAGGAAAACGTGACTGGGAAATAGGAACAGCAAACGTCGGGGAGAGTAGGGGGCCTAGGGGTGATCTTCACTGGCTGACCTTCCAGGGCGGCCTTGGAATTTAGTTGAGACTAAACAATTTGGAAGGATCTAGCAGTCAGTAAGAGCAGAGATGGTGAGTGAATGTGGAGTGAGTTTTGTAAGTTGAGGTCATGGCTGGAGAAGAGAATTACCATCTACCTAGTGGCACCTCACACTCCACTTGTCCAAACTGAACTCTTCTTTCTTTTCATCACACAAACCCTCCCTGTTAAGATGGGTTAAGATGGGCACAGGAAGGTTATGAACCCCTGAAATTGTATATAGAAGTTTGTGTTTATATGGTAAATGTGGTGGTGTTTTGTTTTTTTTGTTGTTGTTGTTTTTTTTTGTTTTTTTTGTGTTTGTTTTTTTCACAAAGGGTCCAGTCCATATGATCCATCAGATTCTGAAAGGAGTCTGTAATATAAAAGTTTAAACACTGTTGTTTTTGTAGGGCTGTAGATAATTTAAAAGAGATTTCAGAGGAAATATGCAAAGATAAAACTGGCGGGGGGAGGGGATTCATGAGGAAAAAATTAAGAAACTGTGATTTAATCTGGAGAATGGAATAAATTTAAAATATATCAGGAAGAACTTGAAAGAAATATATCAGAAAGAATCTGAAAGTTAATAATTATATATACTAAAAAGTCTGAGGGCCTTAATCCTCATTTAATTCTCTGTGTACTCCACAAATTAAATTATCCCTTTGCTCCTGGTAGAATATCCTTATCCAGAATAAGTTTGCACAAAATTTATTTTTGTGTGCATTTGTTTCTTTTATTTTTATCTAACTTACTTTTATATTAGAAAATATTTAGGATTTTAATCTGGCTAAGAATTTCTCTCCAGCTCCTTTCTTCCAAGGAATCCTGTTGAAATGATACATTATACTTTTTCATTTTGCTCTTAGGCACCTCTTCCATTGGGGCACATAAAGCGAATGCAAGAGGTGTACAACTTCAATGCCATTAACAATTCTGAAATACGATTCAGGTACATCATTTTAACTTGTCTCTGTGGAAGAAAGTAGAAAACTAGTTTCAGTGGTGGAGAAAGGGAAAGCAGAGTCCTAAGACATCCTGGTCAAATTTATTGCTTCTATATAAATAATTACAGCGTTTTTTAAGGAATAGTTGCAATCTCTATAAGATGATAGTATTAATCTTTTTATTAGAATCTGTTCTAAGCTTTTCTTGCCTTTAAAAATGATTAGGCTTAAGGACTCAGTGGTAAATAGGCGTTCTCCCACAACTCGCCAAAGTAACTCTGAAATGAGAATGGTTAGAAATCTCTGATTCTGTTATGTGGTTAAACTTTCTTAATTTAGATTTGTAGTGTGAGGCTTAAACCAAAGTTTAATTCCTTCAGAAATTGCATATATAAGGTACATGAGCACCTATTTACTCCAGACCTGTTAAAACGTATGATCTTTTAAAAAAACAAATTCCTCTTCCTTCTCTTCTCCAATTATTAAATTGTATATGTAAGTATTTGAAATTCTCAGAATAAAGTGGTGTACAGTGTAACCATAATAGGATTATTTATCATTACAAAAGTTATTTTCATATATACCTGTCATATTCTGCCTCTTCCTCCTCCTTTCCTACCCCATATCCACTAAAATCCCGCTTTCAGATGGTTGCGACTCTGCATTCAATCGAAATGGGAGGAAGCAATTCCTTTGGCTCTAAAAATGGTGACTGAACAAGGAAGAATGAAGTTCACACGACCCTTATTCAAGTAAGAACCGAATCAAATTATGCTTTGAATTTATATAAGGATGAGGAAGAAAAAAATATTAAATAAATGTTTTTGTTGTTGCTAAAATACTTTGTAAAATGCAATCTAAAAATAATACATATTTATATTTGTTAAAGGATATAGATCAGTGGTTCTCAACCTTCCTAAAGCCGAGACCCTTTAATACAGTTCCTCATGTTATGGTGACCCCCAATTTCATTGTTACAAATTGAACATAATTAAAGCTTAGTGATTAATCACAAAAACAATATGTAATTATATATGTGTTTCCCGATGGTCTTAGGCGACCCCTGTGAAAGGGTCGTTCAACCCCCAAAGGGGTCTCGACCCACAGGTTGAGAACCGCTGATATAGCTAGAATTTTTGTATAGGAACTAATACTTGCAAATATTTAAAATTTGAGATAATTTCATTAACTTTTTAAGAAGCATTATATATGATTTATCTCTTATGGGCCAAATGGGGTTAGACAGTGATGAAAAGTAAATAAATCAAAAATAATCTTATAGACACAGAAAGATCTTTAAAAGCAAGTAGAAGATAACTAGTGAGTAGGCATGGTCAAGAAAAATGTCTGAAGATGCATTGAGCAAGTAAAGTCAAACTTTTTTTATTCAAATGTTGCAATGAGGTAAAAGAGTAGTTGGTTGACATACAGGAATGCTTGACTGCAAGATACATTGAAAAATATCTCGGTGAAGTTATTTTGACTATGGATTTGGCAGGAATTCTGAGAAAAGGATATCATGACAAATATTTATGATTATTTAAAAGTTTCCAAAACAACAAAATAAATCATTAGCTATGTTTCTTCTTTTTCTTCTCTCTCTTTTTTTTTTTTTTTTGTAGGGACCTGGCTGCCTTTGACAAGTCCCGTGATCAAGCCATCTGTACCTACCAAGAGCACAAAGCAAGTATGCACCCTGTGACTGCCATGCTGGTGGGCAAGGATTTAAAAGTGGATTAAGGACCTGTCTGGTGCTCATGTCAAGCGCTTCTCTTTTTAAAATTGAATTCATAAAGAAATATAAACTCCAGCTCATATTGTAACTAAAAATGTTTTTATGTTTGGCTTTTTATTGTTTTGTCAGTGATTTTCATAAATAAAGCTGAGCTACCTTCCCCCCCATTCCCAAATCCCCAATGGCATGTTCTTTATAAAGTGAATTTTCTAAAAGTTTAATTTTTTGATTTATAAATGTAAAATTTTCAGTTTCATATTTATTTTCTCCCAGTATGATCACAAAATATATCAACGTATTTACCTGCTAAATTTAAGTTCTATAATTTGAATCTGCTGCACACCAAGAATTCAGTATGATTAGGGTTTTGCCTTTTAAGTAACTATAGTGTGAACACTCCATTGGATTTGCTCATCACCCAGCTGGTGGATATAGGATGAACTCCCTTATCAAAGTGTGTCAACTCTAGGGGACCCCTCTGCTCCTCATGCCTGGGTCCCCTGCTGATCCACTGGACTCACCCTGCTCTCCTTTCCATTAGGGTCTGGTAACCACCCTGAACACCAGTACTTCCCATCAGTCTCTTGATGGTCTATTCAATTTGCCTCAACTCTTTAGTGGTCAGCAAACATTCTTCACCCACATAGAGCATAGAGCATGTGGGAAGAAATACTAAAAACAGTACAACAACTTGATCCAAGTAAGAGAGTAACAAAGTATGCCTGTGGATGCCATGTAGTGCCCCAGGGTGCCTCAGCACACAGTTTGGGAATCAGTTCATTAGGATTCTTTGATTGTAACTGACAGCAACCGAAATGACTAGAAGTCAGAAAGGAAATAGGATGATTATTTTAAGGGTACAGGTAGAGGGAGGTTATCAGAATCTGTGGACAGACAGAAGGAGTTTGGCACCCAGGACTGCAGAGCCATCAATACTCTGGCCTCATTTCTGTTTCTCTAGTCCACATTGTATAGTCTGGCTGCCCCAGCTTTACTGTTGTAAATCTTAACTTACCATGTGGAGAAACTGTCTTGATTCCAAATTTCCAGAAGTGAGACTGACCCAGGTTGGGTCTACTCCTGGCCAAATAAACTCCAGCAAAGAGGAATGGTGTTTCTGAGTATAAATGTGGGTGGGGTATATTATTGTTAAATACCCCCCAAAAGTGCTGATGGAGTGATTCAAGTTTCAAAACAGATAGCAAATACCCCGAAGGTGGGGCAGATATCAGAGAGAGAACTTCCTGTCCATGTCTGTAATCCTGAGTCTGCTTATTTCACTCTCCCTGGACATGGATGTATACTGCAGTGTGATTCTGTTTCTCAAAACTTCATGCCAGGAATAGGGCAGAGAATTCAGCTCAGACCCCTGGTCTATAATCATGTTCTAAGTGATTAGACTTTGGTAAATCCACGAATCCACATGATCTTTTTGAAGGCATCACTGGCCCTCTAAGCTCACCACATAGTCTAAGCTAATGTCACTTTTCAATATCACTGATGAGTGATACTAAAAGTGAATTGTGACAAGGGATCCTTGAAGGGTGGTGTGGAAGGGTGCTATGAGGAAGGTAGAGGGCGCTAAAGACAAACGTCCAAACATTTACCTGGGGCCAGCTCAGTGGAGTCTATATTCACTTCAGCTAATAAGCATCTGTTCAGTGTCTTTGTGCCAGGCTGTGTATACACATAATTTCCGGATGAACAAAGGTAAGTAATTTCTATAAAATGCTAAAGACGAGGCACGCTAAAGCAGCCCAAAGAAAGGGGTTTAGGGAATGCTTTCTGGAGAAAAGAAAGCATAAATGAGTTTTAAGGAATAAAGTAAGGGTATAGATTTATGGGTGTTTGGGTCATGAATTTAGACATAACCAGTGGAAATAGCTTATCTTTGCTCTACTGTGTTTAGGGCCTGAGCCTCAGATCTCTGGGTGTGATGCAATTTGCTGGTAGCTGCTATCATCTGGAACCTTCTTCCCTCACATGTCCCGTGTCTGGCCTGGGATTACTCAAAAGCTGGGCTCAGTTTGGGTTTTCTCACAGGACAGGGAATATTTGGACTTAACCAGTCTTCCTTACATGTCTGCATCCATCCCCAGAGAGTAAGCACCATAAAGGCAGAGAATGCATTGTATTTATTCATCCCCAGCATCTAGCACAGTACTTGGGACATAACAGGTGTTCCAAGAAATATTTATTGGATGAGTGAATGGAAGGGAGCAGAAAGTTAAGCTACTTCATGTCAAAGGGCCTCTGTTTTCTGAGAGGTAGGAGGTAAGGTCCTCTGAGAATGAGGTGAGGTGGATATTGAAAAGGTCCTCGAGGCAGTGACTGTTTCGGAAAGTGGGCGAGTAAGTAGGAGGGCAGTGCCACCATCTGCACCATCACAGGACTTTCTGTAGCAGAGCCTCTCCCTGGGTGAACACAGGGGTCGGGTTTTACTCAGAGTGTAGGCACAGGTTTAATGTTATAAAGAAATTTCAAAGTGTTGAAGAAAGTGGTCCAGGTGGGCAACTAGGGGACTGGCTTCCTAGGAAAGTAAGTGACGAAGCAGGTAGGAGGTGGAGGGCAGAAGGAACCAACTAGAGGTCAAGTCCTAAGGGCGGAGATGACCGAAGTAAATTGGGGCGGGCCGGGGGGGGGGTGCTGCAAGGATATAAGGCTGTAGCCAGAAGGTAGGTATTGGAATGGAAGATTTATGTGTATCAAATTCACGAGATGACAAGTTCCAGAATGCGGTTAGAACTTGGGTGGCTCAAGTACAAGTTTCAATAAGGCTCAAGGCATGTTAGCTCTTTATTTGTACACATTCCGGAAGCTGCCAGAGAAAGAGATGCTGGTATGGCTGATTTCTGTGAGCAACTGTGTCTCTAGTCCCAGCAGAAATCTGTTTTAATAGGAACAGACCTTTTAGGATTTTTTTTCTATTGTGTTAATCAAATCTCTAGAAACTGGCTTGCCACCAAAATGCTGCTCAACTAGTGCCCACTACTAAACTAGCCCACATTTCTTTGATCTTTTCCATGCTCTTCACACTTTCTTAATACTAGTGGCAATGAACTGGGTGCAGGGAGCAGGTATCTGTGTTGAAGAAGCTTAACTGGATTAAGGATATTCATGTACAAAGATGAAAGAACATCTATAAAACAAAATAGGTTTATAGAGTACTGAAGTCCAAATAATAGTCACAAACACATCGGTAGCATTTTCAGTGGACCAGGTGCAGCTCTAAGGGCTTTCCATGCATGAACTCAGTCCTCTCACCACACAGGCCTTTGCAATTGACACTATCAATATCTCCATTTTATAGATGAAGAAACTGAGGCCCAGGGAGGTCAAACGACTTGCCAGAGGCCACAGTTCGTAAAAGGCAGGCCCAGGGTTGGATCCCAGGCAGATATGGCAAATACTGCGGGGAGGCATTTACTCCCTTTCCCTTCTGAGGAGGAAGCAGGCTAATTAAGAACTTACCAGCCACGGAGCAGGAGTCCCACCCAGAGCTGGCTGAGCTGTTAACCTTCAAGCCCTGGCTCTTGGTCCAGACGGTGACCTTTGAAAAGTTGTGAAAATGATCTCTGGCCTTTGCAGTCTCCCTCTGTGGAGGAGCAGCTTGGGAGAACCTTAGCAGTGACAGAGTCCTTGCTCAACACCTGTTTGTGGAATAAACAAATGAGTGAGGATTGCCACACTTCCTGGTGTCACACTTGGCCGGCAGGTTATTTCACAGTTGAGTAATCCCAAATAAAGACAGGAACATGGTGTTTATAAGTTGCTCTTAATGGAAGGGAATGCAGACAGGAACCCTGGAGGGAGAAACTGGGGAGCCTGAAGAAAAGGGGGCTAAGACCCCCAGGCCTTACTGCCGTAGGGCTGCATCGCTGGTGTGCAGGCGGCTGGCCTGCCTGCATCCCCCTCTCCGGCCTCTAGCTCAACTGCAAAAACCCAAAGGGACCCTGGGGCCTTGATAAATATTTGTCCAACGCGTGAATTGGTAAAGGCAAGGGAGGTGGCATATTTTGAAAGTCCATCCTCGCCCTCCCCACCCACCACACCTCGGTAGCAGCTGCTAGATAAAACTGTCCGCTCCTGGTGACTGTCACCTACAGCGGAGCAGGACGGCCTGGTTGCTATAGCCTCAGGGGCTGCAGGAGCGGCGGAGCCATGCCCAGGTACACGGTGCACGTGCGCGGAGAATGGCTGGCCGTGCCCTGCAAGGACGCGCAGCTCACGGTGGGCTGGCTGGGTCGCGAGGCCGTGCGCAGGTACATCAAGAACAAGCCGGACAACGGTGGCTTCGCCTCGGTGGACGATGTGCACTTTCTGGTGCGCCGCTGCAAGGGCCTGGGCCTGCTGGACAATGAGGACCCGCTCGAGGTGGCCCTGGAGGACAATGAGTTCGTAGAAGTGGGTGAGTGGCCGGAGGGGAGAGGTGCGAATGGATGCAGCACACATCCCGGGAGGTTGGGCTGCCATCCCCACCTGCTGGCTGTGCAGGTGCTGCTAGGCCTCTGGGGGCCTTGGATCCTCACACACCCTACTGAGAAGGAGGGGTGGGGGGTGTCTGTCCACCTTTTACAACAAGGCAACAGGCTCCCAGAGGACGCCACTTACCCAGAGTCAGTCAGGCTGCTAGTAAGAAGCCAAGAGCAGATGTGAACTCGGGACTGCAGGTCTGAATCCCTTCGCAGTAATTGAATTACTTTGTCCTATATAACTTTTTAAAAAATTATACACACACACACACACACACACACACACACACACACTTTTATTGATTTCAGAGAAGAAGGGAGAGGGAGAGAGAGATAGAAACATCAATGATGAGAGAGAATCATTGATCGGCTGCCTCCTGCACCTC
>NW_005370777.1:4006696-4046332 GCF_000412655.1 Myotis brandtii
TGGAGCCCCAAACCCCGGGCATGTGCCCTGACAGGGAATTGAACTGTGGCCTCCTTATTCATATGCTCAACCACTAAGCCACTGGGTGGTGTATGTAACTATTTTTATAAACTTAAAGGTGAAGCCCTTCAAAAGACCTTCACCAGATGAGAGGCCTGTGGCATAGAGGAGTTCAGATTTCAAACAAAATAAAGCTGGGATGGGACAGAGGTGGGGGGGTGGGGTTAGATCTTGAACTTTTATTTAAACCAGGGTCCTCTCCCGGCACCTGCATCTCTGCCCTTTGCTCTCCTTCATTGTAAAGATGCTAAGAGCACTTGAAAGTATCTGAAGTCACTTTAAAGCAGCCATTTCGATAGAATTCAAAGGCAATTGAAGGGCCGGCACTTCCTTGCTTTACCAGCAAGGCCAAAGGGGCTCTCCGCTGGGGTCTGTAAGGGGTCCTTCTTGTCTTCTTGTTTCAGTTATAGAAGGGGATGCCATGTCTCCTGACTTCATTCCATCGCAACCAGAGGGAGTTTACCTGTATCCTTTTCTGCAGATTCTGGGAGTACTCTGGGGGGGGCCCCCCGCCAGGGACGGGGCTGGGGCTGTGCCACACTTCCCAGTAATTTCCTTTACCTGGATTCAGGTACAGCAAATACCGAGAGCCTGAAAAGGTAAGCGGCAAACCACTCTTTTTGTTAAGAAAATGAAGTCCCCCTCATTTAAGTAGGAGGAGGGCCAGCAAGATTTATGAGCAAACACTACCAATTAGGACAGGACTTTGTCCAGCTCCATGTTGTAGGAAAAAGCACTAGAAAAACAGTCCTTACTCAGCTTCCTCTTAAGTAAGGTGTCTTTTATCTTAGCACATTAATAGCAGTGATAAAATCTCTGAAGTGGCCAAGTTTGGTTCTTCTTGAGGCTTCCCTATCTCTTGTTCGAGCAGCTAAGCTGTTCAGACTCACGGAGACCCCTTCCTTTGTGCAGTACATCGAATTAGATGGGGACAGCCTGACCACGGAGGACCTGGTCAACTTGGGCAAGGGACGCTACAAAATAAAGGTAAGGGGGAGGGACGGACGTCCTCTGACCCTTTTGGCCACATGTGGACATCTTCCACGTGCTCCTCTCTGACCAATGTTTTCCTAGCTCACCCCAACTGCGGAAAAGAAGGTGCAAAAATCCAGGGAAGTCATAGACAGCATCATAAAAGAAAAAACGGGTATCTTTCCCCCTTTGTGTTATACAATTATTTTTATAGACTTAAAAAAATATGTCCTGCATCTAATTGGATGGTGTCTGTCTTTTATTCCAGTTGTGTACGGCATTACTACAGGTTTTGGGAAATTTGCCAGAACTGTAATTCCTATCAATAAGCTAGAGTAAGTTTGGCTCCTGCTCACACACATCCACATGCCACCTACCCCCATTTTTCAGATTCCTTTCAACAAGGGAGATATCATTTGACCCAATTTACAGATGAGGAGGATAAGGCTCGGGCTAATTTACACATGACTTGGTATTGAACTTATAGGCTTGCTGGTTTCTTCCACTGCCTCATGCCACCTCAGTGTCCCTCGAAAGATGTAACTGTCCCTCCCCTCACTTCCCCAGATGAGGGACCATTTTTATGACTATGAGTTTACCTCCCAGAAAACCCTGTCAACACTTTGATGAACCTTCTCCTTCTGGAACATTTTATATCACTCTTCTAAAGTCAATATTTACATGTTTCCAAACATTCTCCAATAGGTTTGAATGGCCACACACAACTTTTGATCATAGGAAAATCTCCTAATTCCATATTTAGATCATATCTAACTTTTTGTTCTTAGAAACATGGCTATAATGAACCAACTAGCGCCTGGTCACGTCTTTAAGATACATTGCTAGAATTCTAGAAATTTCTAGGTCAGATTAGAATATGCACAGTAACAATAAGAGGATTTTTTCCCTTTCTCTTTCAGGGAGCTCCAGCTCAACCTCGTACGTTCACATTCTTCAGGTAAATCATTCGAAATGTTGGGTACCTCTTAGATCTTATTTGGTTAGCTGAATAAAGTACAGTGTGATGCATCCTGTAACAGCCAATATATTCCAGGGACTGGGTGCTTCGGGGGAGGGAGGGAAGCAGAAAGCAGCAGACAAGACCACCTTCCAGCTGAATCTCAGAAAAAGGAATAGGCCAAGTAGAGGGACAGGATTGGGACAGGAGCGGTGATGCTGAGAGTGGTGCACTCAGGACACAAAATTAGGGCTGAAAGTCAGGGAATGAGTTGACCAGGATGAGGTGAGATTGCGAGGCAACTTGTGCTGAGGAGTCTGGACACTATTCTAAGGATGTTGGGTGGGGAGTGGGGGCTTGCTGAAGTGTTCCAAGAAGGGAAACTGAGAAGGCAAAAGTGGGGTTGCACTTTTGTCTGGAAGATGAGGCTTTAAGAAGCAAGAAAGTGAGGAGGGAGAGCAGTCCAACTCTGAGTTAAGAAGTGAAGAAAGACTTGAGAGATGGAGGCAGTCAGGAGGCAGAAGAGATTTTGTTTTTCAATTGTTTTGTAGGTGTTGGGAAACCACTAATCCCTGAGAGATGTCGGATGCTCTTGGCTTTAAGGATCAATGTCTTAGCCAAAGGATACAGTGGCATTTCTCTGGAGACCCTCAAACAAGTTATCGAAGCATTTAATGGTAATGCAATGGATCCCTGACCGACCCTCCATTACCCTCCATTGAAGTTGGGCATGTCCCATAAGGTAGATCTGATGGCACTTTTGGGGCCCTAGAGTTCTGAGAATCTCCCAGGGTGAACTCTGGTCTGGAAGCTGGCCTGTGGGTGGCACTGCGTAATCCTATTGACAGTATTTAACAACTAGCAAAAACACTGCTATTCGGTGTCCGAGTTTACTTAGAAACCTATTGGGGACTTCCTACAGAATAGTACATGTCCTTTTATAAGCGGTGGTGAAATGGCAGACTAGGAATCTGGTACAAGTAGAGATTATGTTGCCTATGACTTTACCTCCCAGAAAACTCCGTCAACACTTTGGTGAACTTTCTCCTTCTGGAACATTTTATATCACTTTTCTAAAGTCAATATTTACATGTTTCCAAACATTCTCCAATAGGTTTGAATGGCCACACACAACTGTTGGTCATAGGAAAAATCTCTTAATTCCAAATTTAAATCATTTCTAACTTTTTGTTCTTAGGAACAAGGCTATAATGAACCAGCTAGTACCTGATCATGTCTTTAAGATACATTGCTAGAATTCTAGAAATTTCTAGGTCAGATTAGAACATGCACAGTAACAATAAGTGAAGGAGCAGAGGACCACAGAGGAAGAAGGTAATCCTCATGAGGATAGGGGTTCCATATCACCTTTCCCTCACGCAGCCTGATCTTGATTGTTTCTCTATGTACAGTGTTCCTCACCCACATTCATGCAGCAAATCTGACTGTGTCTTGGCTAAAACCTATAATGCTTTCTGTTGTCCTTGAGTAATTGTCTTCCTCCAGGCATTTGTTCTAGATCCTACTGGGGGAGGTGGGTCTCGCTGGCAAAGTGAGCTTGACCAGAACGAAGTTCTCCTGGAATAACTGCTGTCTACTCCCTCCCAGCCTCCTGCCTGCCCTATGTCCCAGAGAAAGGAACCGTTGGTGCCAGTGGAGACCTTGCTCCACTCTCTCATCTTGCTCTTGGGCTAACTGGAGAAGGGAAGATGTGGTCTCCAAAGAGTGGCTGGGCTGACGCTAAATACGTAAGACTTTAACAATAACGTTCATCGGAAGGATTTTCCCTGGGCTGGACACCGGGTGTCCAGCATGCTTTATAACACTTAATCTTTACAGTATCTGAGTGAGGGGGCCACTGTTATCCCTATTTTATAGATGAAAAAACTGTAGCTTAGAAGTCAAACTAGAAAAGGCTCTTAGCTTCCATACCCAGCTGTCAGCCTCTGGACTTGGTGATCACCTTGGTGAAAAGGTACAGCTGCCAGTGTTGATCCCAGGAATTTCTTCAGCACCTAAAACACTTCAGGTGCCTAGTTGAAGGTCACACGTCATCGCAGGTTTATTTAGTTGCCAGTCTCACAGGGACTAAGCTGTGGATCATAGCACTCACTCTGTGGCAGCGGTTCTCAACCTTCTGGCCCTTTAAATACAGTTCCTCATGTTGTGACCCAACCATAAAATTATTTTCGTTGCTACTTCATAACTGTAATGTTGCTACTGTTATGAATTGTAATGTAAATATCTGATATGCAGGATGGTCTTAGGCGACCCCTGTGAAAGGGTCGTTCGACTGCCGAAGGGGTCGCGACCTACAGGTTGAGAACCGCTGCTCTATGGCCTTGGGAAAGAAGGTTCCATTTCCCTGAAAGTTCCCATTTCCTCGGGAAAGAAGGTTCCATTTCCCTGAAAGTTCCCATTTCCCTGAAAGCTCCCACCTCGTGGCTAATTAGAAAGGCTTGCGTTTGATAAAGCTTTTTTTTTTCTTCATTCATCCCCATATTCCATCAGAGCAGCACAAAGAATTATTTAAAGTGCCATCTCGGATCTACTGTTGGGAGGTCCCCCAACAGTAAGCAAAGGGTCGAGGACCAAGGAGGAAGGAGAAGTTAATGAAACAGATAATCCTTATGGGGATACAGGTTCCAGATCACCTTCCTTCCATGCAGACTCTTCCTGATCGTTTCTCTGTGTACAGTGTTCCCCGGGCCACCTTCACACAGCAAATCTGAGCATGTCCTGGCTAAAAACTACAGTGCTCCCCACTGTCCTTAGGAGAAAGTCTGAACTTAAAGTGGCGACAAGAGCCTTGTTTGTCATGTTCTCCTCCTCCTCCCTCCCCGCCAGGGTTCTCCATCACAGAAGCTGGAGGCTCCTTGCAGCTGGAATGTGCTGTGTCCTAGGCAGAGGGACCAGCACAGGTCCATGCCTCTCTTCCCCACTCACTCCGGTTCCTCCTTCTGCCAAGTCCTCTGGGAAACTTCCCTCTCTGCTCTTCCAGTTCTTTCCCCTAATCCCCCCAAGTCTCCTTTGTTCCTCCTCTGTGCTCTCCTAGCATCTTACCTGATTAAGTCTCACTGACCGTACCCACTTCCTACCTCCTGTAGCACTTAACATTCTATTACTGTAATTGCCCTTGAGCTTGTCGGTCTCCATTTTTCCCACACCAGGCCCCAGCCCAACACTTAGAACAATAGGTGGTCTAATAACCTGAGAAATTGACATAGCAAATGGTGCAGGCTCTCTCTTCCTTCTTCCCTAGAGGGACCTTAACTTATTGACTGTTTTTACTTCTTTTATTTCAGAGTAAGATCATTTGGCCCATTTCCCCTCAGGATTCTGTTCCTATCTATTAGGCCAACCATACCCCCTTCATTGGTGCCCACACACTTGCCAAACAAGTGAGAAGCCCTGCTCTGACAACCAATGTATCTGCCAGTGTTTAGATACGTGGGAGGACTTTCTGGGTTAAGCTTCGGAGGTAGGGATTATGGACAGACAGTCAGAAGCCCAGCCTTAGCACAGCACAGGTGTGCATATGTCCTCAGGAAGCCACAGGAGAAAGGTGAGTCACTAACGTGAACACTTAACACAAAGGACCTAGACGCTAGAGCCCCTGATTTAAGTATGAAAATCATTTGAAAGCAAAGTCTGCTTTCAGACTAAAGAACAGAACTAGAGAATAGACCAGAGATGATAAACAGAGCTAATCCATGTAGGTCTAATCTATATATATAACAGCCTAAGTGACCAAATGACTGAACGACTGAATGACCGATCACTATGACTTGCACTGACCACCAGAGGACAGATGCTCAACACACAGGATTGGGCTCCCTCCTGTCTGGATCGGGCCTGTGGGGATCAGGCTGAAACCTGCTACCCGACACCCACCCCCCTCCAGGGGTCCCGGATTGCGAGAGGGTGCAGGCCAGGCCAGGCCAAGGGACCCCACCAGTGCACGAATCCATGCACTGGGCCTCTAGTCTTTTATAAGACAGACCTTTGGGCTGAAAGATCTTTTATTGGGTTCCTCATTAAATTAGTAATTTTTACCCATTTTAATTTCTTAAATCATTCTTTAGGTCCTGGAAGCCCATGGATTGAAACCAATAGTTTTGAAGCCAAAAGAGGTAAGGATGTTCAAGGGAAATTTGTCCATGTCAACAAGTCTTTATTTATACACTACTTTCAGTCTTAATGCCAGTCTCAGTGATTTTTTAAAATAAAAATGGCTCACATGTTTGTTGAAAGTTGATCACTGAAGAAACAGCTCCTCCATCAATATTTAAAAAAATTCTTCATGCCATAAATGCTTAAGGGTTTTCTTACCTAAGAACTTAAACTTTAAATTTGGATCCCTAGGGATCCTTAAGAGACACTTTAATCCAGCATCTATTAGGATTCTCTAAGCCAAGAGTATTGGACTAGAAATGTTTTAGTGTATCTTGTCTACAATGATGATAAATTAAAGAAGAAATGTAGCATAATTAAGATTTTATATGCCTTCCACACTGGAGCTACTCTGCTGCCTTGAGAATGGGGATGCTTAACAGCTATTCTATTTGCCAGATTTATAGTAGTAATTTCATGTAGGATGGCATTTAGTCCTCAAGTGCTTAAATAATCATTACTGACCTGCACTTCAGAAAACATGAATAAACATCGTTTAACTGACTGGCTAACTTTCCTCTCATGAGAGCAAAAGACTAAATCAACTTGTACATAGGCTTGTTACAGAAATACAGTAGGCAACCTCTCTCCTCTGCCCCAAAGGGTCTGGCGCTCATCAACGGGACGCAGATGATCACCTCCCTGGGCTGTGAAGCTGTGGAGAGAGCCAGTGCTATTGCGCGGCAGGCTGACATAGTGGCGGCCTTGACCCTGGAGGTGCTGAAGGGCACCACCAAAGCCTTCGATACCGGTCAGCATGGTCCCTCTGTTTGGTTGTTATTCATTCAACCAGAGCTGGTGGGGTGGGCTGGTTGAGGTCTTTAGACATGTGAGTGGTGGGGGTGAGTGGTAGGGAAGAAAGAGAAAACTCAAGAGCCTATGGTGTGCCCAATACCGCTACAGTTTCTTCTAAATTCTGCCACACTCGACACTTGAAATGAACATGGTTTATAAATAGATGCTGATCCTGATAGTTAAGTAACCTGCCCCAGATCACCTAGGTCTGACTCTCATCAAACTAAGTGCTGTTTTAGGAAACTGTTTGCAGAGTTTTAGAACTACAGTAGGATTCAGTTTGCTCTCCTTTAGAAAATTGAGGGAGGGGGAGCGACAGAAGTGGTAGCTTACTTAGAAAGTAGTGGGTTTGATGCCCTAGCAGCTAGGTTTGGCTCAGTGGATAGAGCGTTGTCCTGTGGACTGAAGGGTCCCAGGTTCGATTCCAGCCAGGGGCACATGCCCGGGTTGCGGGCTCAATCCCCAGTGGGGGGCATGCAGGAAGTGGCCAATCAATGATTCTCTCTCATTGATGTTTCTATCTCTCATTCTCCCTAACTCTCTCTGAAATCAATAAAGAAATACATTTAAGAAAAAAAAAAAAAGAAAGTAGTGGGTTTGAAAGACTCTCTATTATTATATACTAGTGGCCCGGTGCAAATTCGTGCACGAGGCCGGGGGGGTGTCCATCAGCCTGGCCTGTACCCTCTCCAATCTGGGACCCCTCGGAGGATGTCTGACTGCCAGCAGTCAGAAATCCCTCTCGCAATCTGGGACTGCTGGCTCCTAACCACTCACCTGATTGCCTGCCTGATCACCCCTAACCACTCTGTCTGCCAGCCTTCTCACCCCCAACTGTCCCCCCACCGGCCTTTTCACCCCCAACTGCCCCACGCCAGCCCCCAACTGCCCTCCCCTCCTGGCCTGATTGTCCCTACCCAACTCTGCCTCGGCCCCGCCACCATGGCTTTGTCCAGAAGGACGTCTGAAAGGTCTCCCAGTCTAATTAGCATATTACCCTTTTATTAGTATAGATAGTAGGATAAAAAAAACTGTCTCAAAATCACTTAGTTAAATTAGACCACTATAGAGCTCCCTTCCATTATGAGCCTGAATCTTTTTAGGGTAGCCCAGTGTCTTGACTGAATTCCCAGTAGTTGAATTCTCAACACATAATTTGCACTTGGAGATTTCAAAGAATAAAGACAATAAGGAATATCTTGCTTTTGGAGATAAGTTTCTACTGCTCAGTGGCGGTTAGGACCCCTGGGCCTTTTGAGGGCTGTGTCAGCACCGTGGATGGTTCTGAGCATCCATGGTAGTTCGTTCTAATATAAGAGTTGCTCAGGCTTTTCCTCCTTCATCAATTCTAGACATTCATGCTGTTCGCCCTCATCCTGGGCAAATTGAAGTTGCTTTTCGGTTTCGGTCACTCTTGGACTCGGATCACCACCCATCAGAAATAGCAGGTCTGGGCATGTTTGTGTGAGTGAACTTATTTGGTTTTGTGTTTTGTGGGGCAAAATTGATAACATGTTCCCTGCTGTCCCCTTCACATTTCCACAGAGAGTCACAGGTTCTGTGACCGCGTGCAGGACGCGTACACCTTGCGCTGCTGTCCACAGGTAAGTCAGCAAACAAAAGTGTCCTTTCTCTCTCTCAATGCAGGTGGGAAGCAGAAAAAGAGGGAGGTGTTAGAAAATCATTTAATGGTCAATTAGAATCCAAATTTTTTACAGCTTCTATTAAAAATTTTGTAGATCATACTTCCATTTGTCCCATTATTGTCGTTTCTATTCCATGTGATAAGCTTTTGAATTGCTTTGCTCAACCTTGAAGAGAAGTCCAACAGACATCTTGCTGTGTTGGTTTAGTGCCCTCACTTTTTCAGTTTCTTAGTAACAACATTATTTTAACCAGTTAGTGAAGTTTTACTTGCTCTCCCTGTTAGATAGAACTAGGACCAGCCAGCCAGAGATGTTCAATAAAAATTCAAGTGCCCATCCATGGTATACCTTAGCTGCATTTAATAGGCAGACCTAAATCATGGTAAAGAAATCTATGAGGCTTAACTTTAAATAAAAAATGCAGATAACTTGGGTTAGCATGAGGTATCCTGTATCGATTTTACAACTCATTTGCATATGGTAATGAGTTGAATGAGAAATTAACTCAAGAATGCTTATCAAGAATGAAACAATACAGGGTGGGGCAAGCGTAGGTTTATGGTTGTTCAATAACACAAGAATAAACTCCGTGTTTCTCGTACTCACAACTGTAAACTTACTTTTGCCCCACCCTGTATTTCAGCTTGTGTCAAATTCCAGTCTACAGTGTCATAAACAGTCCTCCCTAGAGGACTCACGTCCTTGTACTCAGCAAGTTCTATTCTAGCTAGTAGATCAGAAACCTCTACGGGGAAGAATTGCCAAATTAGATCTGCTATAGGAATACATCCCCCTTCCAAACATCCTGCTATTCTAACAGGGATATCAGACTCTATGTGACAGACAGTCTTCCATGTAGTAACTCATTTACTCTTATATTTTAGGTCCATGGTGTGGCAAATGACACAATAGCGTTTGTGAAGAAACTGATTACCACAGAACTAAACAGCGCAACAGATAATCCTGTATCTTTTGACATTTACTAAACTATAGTCATAGAATTTCAGCTGGTAACTTTAAGATCTGAAGTGATCACTGTGCAGCAGCTCTGTCCTGTCTCCTGTCACTTCATTTCATAAACTGAGTACCTGAGGCTCAGAAGTTAAGGGACTTTGTCCAGATCCGAGCTGGGAGGTGGCAGAGGTAGGTCTCCGAACCTAATCTCAGGTTCAGAGTGGAACATGCCGAAGCTTCAAAATTGACCCATTAACAATGAAAGGGGGGTGGATTTCCAGCATTGACTGAGAGGTTTTATGAAGACATTTTCCCTAAAACCCACTGCTGGGGTTGTTGGTAGAAGGGAAGACCTACGTGCCAGGTGTGATTGTGGAGACCGGGGTAGGTAGCATGTATGTACACCTTCCTGGTTCCAGTAATGCCATGATGCTTTAGATCAGTGATGGCGAACCTTTTGAGCTCGGCATGTCAGCATTTTGAAAAACCCTAACTTAACTCTGGTGCCGTGTCACATATAGAAATTTTTTGATATTTGCAACCATAGTAAAACAAAGATATATATTTTTGATATTTATTTTACATATTTAAATGCCATTTAACAAAGAAAAATCAACCAAAAAAATGAGTTTGCATGTCACCTCTGACACGCGTGTCATAGGTTCGCCATCACTGCTTTAGATAGAAGCAACCTTTAACATTTACCAAAGTGTTGATCAAAGAGGCATGGTTTTCCATATCCTGAGGTTTTATTTCTGACATGGACTTGACTCAAATCGGCGTTTTCTGTATTTGTACTAAGAAGAGTAAGAACACTTCCATTTCTCAAAGACGGGGCCCAACTCCCTTTCCTGGTGTGGGTATCTCAGAGCCATCTTGTTTCTGCCATGGAATGCGATCACTCAGGGGTCACACTGGCAAAGTCTCCACAGAGACAATACTGTCTGTGAAGACCACCAAACCCTGTAGAAATCTGTTTTTCCTATCCCACGTCAGCCTCAAGTCTCAGCCCTGGAGAGAGTGCTGGATCAGCATCCCTGAAAGCAGCTCGCAGCCTGGGCTAGCACACGGGTCCACAGTAGCTGTGTGAGGTGTCTCTGGAGAGCTTACTTCAGGATGTGGGTTTTGCGTCCTCTCGGATAGTTTCACAGTTAAGTCAAACCCACACTAAATAATCCTCAACTCACTAACCCACCTGTACACCATCCCACCTCCCAAAGGGAGTAGTTTTCCTGAACTCCAGGTAGTCGTATCTCATCTATCTGTCCTGTAGAGCAGACATATCCATTAGACACTTACATAATGTAGGTTGAAAGGATATCTTAGAGAGTAAAAAAAAAACAAAAAACACAAACCATTAATTTATTGGAAATGGGAGAGGAAATAATTCTGTACTAAATTCTCCCCCCACCACTTACCTCAGCAAAAATTTCAGCCAAAAGTCCTTTATTTAATGAAAGGGTTTTAATCCCTGATGAATTTCCAATTGCCTACTCTTTGGGAGTTCTCCTGCAATACTGGTGTTACCTGAAATAATGTTTTCCTAAGGTTTCTTTTGCAGATAAAGAGCACCTATTACCTAGTTACTAGATATGATGGGAGTTAACTTCTAATTGCTATAATCGAATAGCCAACTAACAAATTTGGAGCTAAAGAACAATAGAACATGCTTATGTTCTAAATTGGTGCAGAGATCACTCGCTATAAGGATTCAGAGAATGGAGAGAAGGCCAAAGGCCTGTGGTTGGGGTGGGTTCATGGAGAAGAACAGGAGTGCGGTTATATATAATACATGGAAAAGGGCAACTCCAGACTTGATGAAGATCATGTAACACGTGCATCTCCAGCTCTTTGGAAGTCAGAACCCTTCTCACACAGAATGAGTCCCTGGTTGATATACTAGGTAGCGAATATTCTTTAGCCCAGTAGGTAAAAATTAGCTCTTTGGAACCTGGAAGAAGGGTCTGTTACTGCCTTTGTCTGTTGGTTTAAGTAAAGTGCAGGATGGAATGCAAAGATCCCTGAGAATATGAATATTCGGTGAGTCCAAAGTTGCCTCAGACCTAAGTGAGTTTACAATGACTTCTTGGCTGCCCTCTGCTGAGAATGCTGACACAGATCACTGCGTTAGAGAGTTTGCTTGGAAGTTTTCCCAAAATGGATTATTCCAGACAATTTGCTGGTTGGGCAGCAGCAATGTCTTCAGTCAGCAGGTTTTCTATGGAGCACAAGCTCACAGGGCCCATTGAAGAAACAGAATTTGCTTTTACACTGGTGTCTGGTCTCTGCTCTTAGTTTCAGGTTATAAACTTTTCAAGAGCAACTACTACCCACCGGATTAGCACAGTTATGATACTTGAGAATCTCTAATCTCAAGAGAAAACAGCATTTTTATGCCTTGTGTTTCTTTGGCCTTGACTTGGGTATACACAATTCTTCTTCAAGATTGTGTGTGTGTGTGTGTGTCCCTTTATGTCAACAACTGCTTGGGGACTCTCTCTCCACATTTTACAAGGGCTGCCACCTCAGGGTGTTCAAACCTTAACCTATTTTGAAAGATGGTCTTTGCCAGCCGGGGAGAGACTATTTCCGGAGGAAACTTCCATGGTGAATACCCAGCCAAAGTAAGCTATTTTTAGAATTGCTGCTGCCCCTGAAAGCATATTACAATACAGTGGGGCCTTGACTTACGAGTTTAATTCGTTCCGTGACGGAGCTCATAACTCAAATTACTCGTATGTCAAATCACTGTGACGTTCGCTGCGCCAACTAGCGGTGGGGTATCCGAAGCTGGCTCGTAACCCGAATTTTTTTGAGCTTGCAACTCAAAGCAAAAAATTGGCCGAGAGACGGCTCGTATCTCAAAAAACTCGTTAGTCGGGACACTCGTAAGTCAAGGCCCCACTGTACAGGCCAACTGAATTGAGACACTCTTTCAGGCCCTGGACTATTTGGCCATCGGTGTCCATGAACTTGCTGCGATTAGCGAAAGAAGAATTGAAAGGCTCTGTAACCCCTCCCTCAGCGAGCTGCCCGCCTTCCTGGTGGCTGAAGGCGGTCTGAACTCTGGATTCATGATAGCCCACTGCACAGCCGCAGCCCTGGGTAAGGACACTGCCCTTTGCCCAAGCCTGTCCATTGAAGGGCCCCTCCATTTTACCTGAAAATATCGAATGTTATCTTTGAATGAGATCTAATTTTCTCAACACCTCCATCTGCATCCTACCTCTCTTCATACAAACGCAGCAGGTTGTCTCTTTAATATTTTTAAGAAAAACATATAAGACAAAACCTAAACAATATTATACTGACACATAATAATACACGAGTGAGATTGTAAACAATGAGGTTTCCACAACTTCTCTGCAGGAAACAATTTGACATCATATGAACTTTATTTTTGTAACTTTGCCCCCAATCTCAATTTGAAGACCATCCGAAAGAAAAAGATGTTCATAGGTGATGATGAAATGTGAACTGATCTAAATAATTAAACTTTGGATACATTTCATTAGGTATACCAGCCACTACACATGTGATTATAACATGCAACAAGGAAGTGCTAAGGGCTTCACTTATAGTCACTCTCTTAATCGTCACAACAATATCATGGGGCAGGTACTATTATCACCTCCATTTTACAGATGAATACCTGAAAATCCGAGAAGTTAAGTGTCTTACCCGCACTTGCACAGCTCGTAAGAAGCAGAGAATTCAAAGACAGGCATTTTGGCTCTCAAATCTGTGCTCTCATTTCAATTAATGAGGTTCTCATTTTAATCAATACTTAATCCTAAAATGTGGCTGCCAAATTTAACAAATAGGAATGCAGGATATCCAGTTAAATTTGAATTCTTTGGGACATACTTGTACTGAAACTTATATTTTTTTAATCTGAAATTTGATTTAACTGAACATCCTGTATTTCTATCTGGCAAACCTGCCCAAGAGGCAGGATAGCATGGTGGTTCATTAAGAGCATGGAGTCTGGGTTCGAATCCTGGCTCTGCCATTTACGGTGTGACAAGGAACAAGTCTCAGTCTTGTTGCCCTCAGTTTACTCCTGTGTAAAATGGGCATGATAAATTTACCTAGTGGGGCTGTTTTGAGGATTAAATGAATTAATGCAGATAAAACCTTAGAACTAATATTGCTGCTATTCCTCCTAATCCCTTCATCAGCTAAGCCTCACACTAAAACTCAACACAAATAACCAACAAAGGGCCATTGAATTCATTTTCTCCTCTGTCTGGTATCTTCTACTTGCTCATTAAAATATCCTTTTACCTGGGTATTAAAATATCCTTTCAAAGGGCAACGGGTTCTCCTATTAATGTGGTGGGGGGGAGAGGTAGTTGATTTCTACAGAATATTATAGACCTTTGGAAGCCCCGTATGAATGTTCAGCTTCCCAAGCTGCCTAATGACGTTGCTCAGCTCGCTTTCGTTATAATGAACCTTTTTCTTTTTTTGGCCCTTTGTACGTTATGTTTCTGAACAAGCCTCACCACAGCCTGCTGATCCATGTAGCTGGTTTAGGGGTCTTAGGTTGCAGTGCTGGGACCTGAAAGTCTTGGGCAAGCCCGTTTATAGCTAGATTATCTCAGGTGGGCTCCTTATAGCATGCAGAACAGTGACACTTCACTCAGAGCCACTCTCAGCGTCATAGAAAGGGGGGAGGGGGAAGACTCTGAATTTGACCTCTCCTACTGGAGAGAAGGAATTCTGTAACCTAGGTCCTTGCTACTTAAAGTATCATCCTTGGACCAAAAGCAGAGCCATCACCTGGGAGTTTGTGAGAACAATAGCATCTCAAGCCCTACCTGAAATGCAACATTTGCATTTTAATGAGATCTAGTGAGTCATATGCTCGATAAAGTTTGAGAGACATCAATCTAGGTAATTTCTAGGATCTCCTCACCTCCCTAAGATATGTATCTCTGGCATACATCAAGCCTCCTCTGGTGACACAACCAGTCAAATTGTCCTCAGGTATCTGGAAGTGAGCACGTATCTCCCTGACATTCTAAATGCTTTCATTGTTTTCAACTTGGCTTTGTGATATTTGGGTTCCCATCTGGTGTTAGAACTCATGATAGCTTTAGAGTCTTTCTCATGTTAGGGAAAGCACAACATGGTTCCTTCCCCAAAGTAACTTTGGACCATGTGGTGCTTGGATAACCACCAAGAGCTTCTGGAGTGGATGCCATGGAGCACTTTGGGAAAACATGTGTCATCTGGACAGTTTTTCCTGTTCGAACATAATTAACTAGCGCTGACCTCTTGCAGTTTCTGAGAGCAAGGCTCTGTGCCACCCCTCGTCTGTGGACTCCCTCTCCACCAGCGCTGCCACAGAGGACCACGTCTCCATGGGAGGATGGGCAGCGAGGAAGGCCCTCCGGGTCATCGAGCACGTGGAGCAAGGTAACCCCAGCCACACCGGGATCCTGGGCCTCACTGATAAATGAATGACTCACCAGTGGTCCTCAAAGTGGGGTCCCCACTGGCAGCATCAGCATGACCTGGATCTTGTTAGAAAGGCAGATCCTCAAAGCCCCTCCCGGCTCTGCAGGGTGAGAAACTCTAGGGAGCAGGGCAGAGGAATCCGGAGGCAGCCAGCCCTCCAGGTGATTCTCATGCTGGAGATTCAGAACCACTCTTGCTGCCTAAACTGGTTCACCTGCTGGCTTTTAAAAAACAAACAAACACAAGACTTTCAAAACATATTCAAAGTGGGGAGATTAGTACCATGAACCTCATACACATCTCACTGATTCAACAGCACATTTGCTTTATTTTTTCTCTTCTCAACCTATTTTCAAAGAAATCCATTATATAATTTTCTTCCTGCATACTTTAACTCTTAACGCCAAGTTGAAAACAATGAAAGCGTTTAGCATGTCAGGGAGATACGTGCTCACTTCCAGGTACCTGAGGACAATTTGATTGTGTCACCAGAGGAGGCTTGATGTATGCCAGAGATACATATCTTAGGGAGGTGAGGAGATCCTAGAAATTACCTAGATTGATGTCTCTCAAACTTTATCGAGCATATGACTCACTAGATCTCATTAAAATGCAAATGTTGCATTTCAGGTGGGGCTTGAGATGCTATTGTTCTCACAAACTCTGATGCCACCAGAATGCCGTCATCACAGCCTGTCATTGAGTACACATTCAAATTCTCCCAATTATCTCAGTGTCTGTACAGTGGGTTTGTTCAAATCAGGATGCAAGGGCCACATTTTAAATTTGGTGGTCAAGATTTTAAGCTTCTTTTCATCCAGAACTGTCCTATCTCCCCCCACCCTTTGCCCACTTCATTCCACTGACCAGCTGAAAAAAACAGGTCAGTTTTCTGATAGAGACCGGGATTCTGGACTCACCTGTTAGCTTCCTTGTGGTGTTACATTTAACTTGCTCTCTGTCCTATGCATTTCCTGTACATGGCGGTTGGCCCTAAAGGCTTGACAAGCCTGAGATCCCACCATTTTGGCAAAGGTACTTCACAGGATGTTAGGCCCTCTGCTCCCTGACCTCTTAATTACTGCTTGTTTTTGTTTTTTTAAAGAGAAATTGCCTTCCTTTAGGACTTATGTTCTAAGTTCCTAAGTTTTTGCAACTGTACTCAAAGCAATTGGCTGATAAAAGAATATCACTATTTTAAGATAAATGAGAGAGTTAAATATTCTTTTGTTTTGTAACAGCTGTATTGAGGTATAATTTATAAATTCTCCCAATTATCTCAGTGTCTGTACAGTGGGTTTGTCCAAATCAGGCCTCAATCACATCCCCAGATGGATCTAGAATACCTAGAAGTGTGTTTGGCACAGACATGGTGCTCGGATATTTACATGACAATAAAGTTGGCCTAGAGGTCCAAATTATAGATCTAGCTCATCTGATGCAGTTCTATACCTTTATATCAGGTGCAGTTTAGAAAAAGAATTGGTATTTTCAAGCATGTTTACCGTCAGTTAAGTTTGCTTTGATTCAGATCTTAAACAAATACCTACAAATCTTGGAACCCAGTGGTGCTAGATATAAACTCGAAAGATAAGGATCTGCTTTATTACAGCACCTAGTGATCCCTCATCGCATAAGGGGCACAGAAAGAGGAGGATTCTGCCTGGATTAAGCCGTGAATGAGATATTCTTCCTCTCTGCCCGCTTGGAAATTAGGGTCTAACCAGCGAGGCGGACATTGGACAACAATTTGGCAACTCTTTGTAGTACTTAACAAAATTCTGACCAAATACTAGAGTCTGAAGCCCTGAGAGAAGGCATCTCCAAAGAAGTATTTAAGATGAGGACCTGAACAACAACTAGGGCTGGCAAAGTGGGAGGAGAAGCTCAATGGTAGTTTCGTAAGGGAAGGGGTGTGCACAAAATAAACCGATCTGAGATGCATGGAGATGAGAGTGCAAGACATCCAAGTCCCAATTTCTAGAATTTCAGTTGTAGTGGACTTGGGAGCTTTTGAGTTTGAAAGCTCAAAAGGGACATTACTTAGGGTGGGGCCAAAGTAGGTTTACAGTTGGGAGTACACAAAACATGAAGTTTATTCTTGTATTATTATTGATTAATAATTGTATTAGTTTCCATACAAACAACTATAGACTCAGTCCCAGGGCAACCAAAGATTCATTTGCTTCTTCATCGGCTCCTTCAATCCTTTGATGAAGTTCTGCGTGCCAGGTATTTCAGGCCAAAGGGATCAGCAAGACTAACAACAAAAGGAAACTTACACAAAGGTGGAAATAGCGAACAGATTTTCCCATCGCGATTAGAAGAGGTGAGAAGGGGAAAACAGAGTTTACCTGGACTCTTTCCCCCTTCTCACCATTAAAGATGCATCCAAGATGGCCATCCACTTCTGTCATTCATAGCCCTCAAGCAGGAGGTCGGACTTTCACCAGTCACCCCTCCTCCTTTCTCGTTTCAGTGCTGGCCATCGAGCTGCTGGCAGCCTGCCAGGGCATCGAGTTCCTACGCCCCCTGAGGACAACCACTCCCCTGGAGAAGGTCTATGACCTCGTGCGCTCGGTTGTCAGGTAAAGTCTGTCGTCATGGAAGTGACACGGTCTCAGAACCGTGAGCCCTGGCAGTGCTCATGTCTGGCTGATGACTTGGTTTGCGTTCTCTGCAGGCCCTGGATAAAAGATCGCTTCATGGCTCCAGACATCGAGGCAGCGCACAGACTGCTTGTCGACCAACAGGCAAGCTGACTATTCGGCTTCTTTCTTGGTTTGGGGTCATTACGGGAAAGTAAAGTGGAGTGGGTCCTGGAGAAACATTGTCTTATTCATTCATTTTCTGGCTATTCCCTGGAATGGACAAAAGGGTACTTACGCAATTTGCAAGGCCACCAAGAAGCTATTGGATAAACTCTTAGGTGTCCCATGTGGCACCCAAACATTGAGTGTCTAAGGATTGGAAGCAAAAATAAATTTTAAATGGAGCTTTGGAACAAGTATTTGCGGGGAGAAAATGAGATGAAAGGTTCATGGATCCCCTTCACCAAGAATGTACTCTTTCATTCAAAAGTACTTTCTCATTTTTAAAAAATATCTTTTTATTGATTTCAGAGAGGAAGGGGGGAGAGAGAGAGAGAGAGAGAGAGAAACATCAATGATGAGAATCATTATTCAGCTGCCTCCTGCGCACCCTCCACTGGGGACCGAGCCCGCAACCTGGGCATGTGCCCTTGACCAGAATTGAACCTGGGACCCTTCAGTCCCCAGGCCGAAGCTCTAGCGGCTAGAGCCAAACCAGATAGGGCACTGTCTCTTCTTATAATGCCATTACCACCACCACCTGGTCCAATGCCTGCATAGATCTGGAGAGAAAACAAAGTCCCAGGTTTTTGCTTCAAAGGGCTGTGAGTCTGCCTGGTGCTCTGGTGTGTCCCACCCGTCACCCTGGTGACATACGGTTCCCTTCACTACTGATTTCCTCTGGCTGCATTGACTATAAACTCATCTGATAAAGACAGTTGCCTAGCATGCTGACTCATTTTTTAAAGTTCTTTAAACCTTTTGTAGTAATTTGTGAATATCCTGTTGCTTAGAATTGCTTGATTTCCCCTGAAATCATTGCTCTGCTCTTGGGGAAGGATTTTTCCCTTTGATCTTCATACATTTTCTACGGTGATACAAAAGAAGAGGGGTGGGTGGGGGAGGGAAAGGCCCCTTGGCTGTCAGCAGCAATCAGGTAAAAAACAACAAGTAGCTATAAACCAAGAACAGGGCCTTCATTTGAGAAGGTGTTATGCTTGAAAGAGAACAGATTGCTGGGCCGGAGGCAGTGCTTCTCAAACTGTAGTGTGCCTGTGGATCTCCTGGAAATTGGGTGAAAATGCAGATTTGGACACAGTGGGGCTGACATTCCAACTTGTCCCCAATGATGCTGGTGCTGCTGGTCCAGTGGCCACTTTGAGGGTCTCAGAGACAGAGCACACGAGACAGGGAAATAGAGCAGATGAGGAAATCCACTGCTTTTTATCATTCGAGGTTTGCTTGAGAAAACACACAGTCAGACCCTGAGCAACTTTCCTTAATTCTGTCCACACCGAATTCTCTAGGTTTTGTTTGTTTTTTGGCTTGTCTTTAGAACAAGTCTTCATGGTAACTTCAGAGAAGTTTTGGACTTTGTGTTTTAAAAGCTTTGAATGCAACCAGAGACCAATCGACACTGATCGTGTGTTAAATGCCTTATCATAAAAGCAAGCAAACAGCTGCAACAACTGTCTTCATCAGATAATGTTTTGTCTTCAGGCGAAGTTGATATTTAATGGCATATGAAAACAATGTTGTCAACATTTCGGTCTCATCCTTGTTTCTCAGGTGTGGGAAGTAGCTTCACCATACATCGAAAAATACAGAATGGAGCATATTCCTGAATCGAGACCTGTTTCTCCGACGGCCTTTTCCCTGGAGTCTCTGCGCAGGAAATCCAGCAGTATCCCAGAGTCAGCGGAGCTTTGAAGGGCTTTGCCGTGGGATGTAGATCAGATGGTACTTAGTTGGACAGCAAGCAGCACTGTGCTGAAGGAGAGGCCTGAGAACTTTGTTTAGGTAGATCAATTCATTACATAATTCAGTTCTTCTAAAACCTACTTTGGCTAGACTGGTGGCAGCAATACGGTTGCTAACTCTCGAACTGCATTCTTGTTGGTCTGGTCTGAGGTGCAGCAGGGATTATAGGAGTTTTTTGGTTTTCTTTCTTTAATGCTATCTCACTCTTAAGGGTGAGAAGAGCACCCACACTGCATGGGTCTTTTACTCTTAACATTAGAGCAACTCACATCTTGAAACAGATTGATGGCATTTTTCCAAAAACATTAGACTTTGGAAAATCTTATTTGTTTGTTTGCTTTGACAAGTTCTCCACTAGTTAACTCTGGCTGATTGTACTATGCTATGACTAGTGTTCCTTAATACATCTTCATTAACAACCCCTTTTAAATCTTAATTTGTCTTTAATTTGCTCTTTCTTCTACTAATGGAATCATAGTAAAGAATAGTTGATAGGTCAACAACAGGTCTGTGTAAAGGGATTAAGGATATAAAGATTGCTATTGGAGTGTCTCTTACTGAACTGCGTATTTCATATTTATCAATTATCACTACACATATCCAAAAAGGACTCGATGCTTAAGCTAGAGTTGGAGGTTAGTATGATCACTTTTTTGCTATATGTTAGCACTCAAGTCACATTCTTTATTTTTATTTTATTTTTATTAAATTTATTGGGATGAAATTTACACAATTATATAGGTTTCAGGTGTACAATTCTATAACACATCATCTGTATATTGTATTGTGTGCTCACCACCCCAAGCCAGGTCTCCTTCTCGATTCACATTCTTATAATAACCCTGTGTTAAGCCTCCTCGTTTCACAGACAAGGAATCTGTTGTTCAGAAGTTAACCAACCCCTCTCTGTAATGGTGACCATTAACATGAAGCCCCATTGACAAAAATCAGATGGGGCCCTAGGATGTATTACCCAATATGTTTCTTCCCCAAAAAAGGGCCTTCTAGGAAGGCGAAAGTGTAATTTCCCAGATGAAGGATAGGTCAGATGCCCTCTAGGTTTCTAAGATCTGTGACTTTGCACCCCTCCCATGCAAGTGTTGAAAGAACATCTAGTGCAGGAATCTGAAACTATAGCTCTAAAACCTACAGCTGGTTAAGCAAGGACAGACACACTTGCCAGATTGCCAAGCCGATTACAGCCTAAAATGGGACCACCAGCATATTTCACAATAGTTTTCACTCTAGATTGCAGCCTGTCCAGAGGAAGGTGGAGACAGAAGTCATAACTACCACCTACAGCAATTCAGAGAACAGAAAAGGCTGAGGAACCTGTTCTTGATGCTGTTCTTGCTAAAATGTGAACACACACACACACACACACACACACACACACATACACGAAGTTTATTGATTCTTACCCAGGAGCAGCAGCTGAGCCAGCTGTCTGATGGCTGTTTTTCACCCCCCTGTTTGGGGGGTGCTGGATCCCAAATACCCCCAGGGTCTTCAGGGGCCCTTTTTCATTGAGCTTTTTAAAAAATATTTTTAATTGATTTTTTTTTTGAGAGAGAGGAAGGGAGAGGGAGAAATAAACATCCATGTGAGAGGGGAACATCTATGGGCTGCCTCCTGCAAGCCCTCTACTGGAGATCAGGCCCATAACCCAGGTATGTGCCCAGGATTCAAACTGGCAGCCTTTCTTTGTACAGGACAATGCCCAACCAACTGAGCCACACCAGCCAGGGCTGTCATTGAGCTCTTTCAGTAACTGACATCACATGCCTTCAAGAGAATGTCAAGGTATATATAGAATAAACTCACTGTCTCATGTTATCACTGGATTCTTAGATTTTTTAAATAGTTTACCACCTCTTTAGGGAAAGGCTATTCTAACGGCAGTTAATCAAGTTTCTGAAAGATGTAGTCGATGAGTGTTTGCCCATGAAAAAGTATCTTTAGAAAATGTGGTTGACTCAGTCTTTCTTTATCCCATTGAGTAGCAGCAAAAGAGTGAGAGGCACTGTGATGTCCTCCCCAGCAGGCTCACCTGGCTTCTTCACCTGCTGACAGAGGGGAAACCTCAAAGTACAAGGACTTTTCCAGCTTCTTCTGTTTCTGTTGGTCAGAGCAAGTCAAGGTCAACTTGGGAGAGAAGTACTCAAGGGCATGGGCATATGATTTGGGGGTCATTACTCTATCAATCTACCACATACATAAAATCCCGTACATGACCTGAAATTTGTGGGGGAGAAAAAAAAGATAATTTTCATACTACTTTAAACTTGTACCTCATTTCTGGATCTGGTCACTGGATTATTATATTTTTACTAGTGGCCTGGTGCATGAAATTTGTGGTGGGGGTTGTCCCTCAGCCAGGCCTGCACCCTCTCCAATCTGGGACCCCTCAAGGGATGTCCAACTGCTGGTTTAGGGTATCGGGCCTAAACCGGCAGTCAGACATCCCTCTCACAATCCGGGACTGGTGGTTCCTAACCACTCACCTGCCTGCCTGCCTGATCACCCCTAACTGCCCCCCTCCTGCCAGCCTGATCACCCCCAACTGCCCCCCTGCCAGCCTGATTGCCCCCAACTACCCCCTCTGTCAACCTTCTCACCCCCAACTGCCCTCCACTCCTGGCCTGATTGCCCCTAACCGCCTCTGCCTCGGCCCCGCCACCATAACTTTTGTCCAGCAGGTCTCCCGGTCTAATTAGCATATTACCCTTTTATTAGTATAGATTAAGCCTTCTAATTACCTCATAAATCACATGATCACTGCATTTGGGGGGTTACTTCTGTTGAAGGTATTTATTAAATTTAAACATTGGCAACACACACACACACACACACACACACACACACACACACACACCTGCCTAACAAGTATGGCTCAGAGTTTGAGCATCCACCTATGAACCAGGAGGTCACAGTTTGATTCCTGGTCAGAGCACATGCCCAGTTTGTGGGATCAATCCCCAGTGTGGGGCATGCAGGAGGCAGCCAATCAATGATTCTCTCTCATTGATGTTTCTATCTCTCCCTCTCTGAAACCAATAAAAATATATTTAAAAAACAACAACATATAAACCAACAACAACAAAAAAGAGTTGGTGGAAATTCATTTCAGCTCAGGGTATAGGCCTGGTTTGTCTCAAGGTATTCCATTCTCTTTGCTTAGTGATTAGTTCAAGGAAGGGCTGAGGTTGCAATTTGGGCCAATGAGACAGAGAAGAGTTTTACTAGAGGCTTCAAGAATTTGTTTTCTCTCCTGAGAACCACAACAGCCATCCTTTCTCACCCTCCTGCTGGATCTTAATGGGGAGGCATAGAGCACCCATGCTGTGGGTAGCCATCCTGACTCAAGGGAGAAGATACTAGTAGCCGTGGGGTGACACCAACACCAGATGGCAGAGCAGAGGGAAGGAAGGAATCTGGGTCTTTAGCATTATTGAGCTTCCAGATAAACCAGTCCTCAGCCTGCTCTTCCTGTGAAATTTCCAAGGGTGAACCAGTGACCTTCCTCATCCCTTAAGCCAGTTTTGGTCAGATTTTGGTACTTGTAGCTGTTAGCATTCCACCTTCCATGGCCACTGTTTGGGAGGTACTGTACCAGAGCTGTGGTGCGTCAATATAGCATGTGGCCCAATGTGGAGCACAGAGTAGAGTGTTCACATCTCACTTTCCACCTGGACATCTAGCCCAGAAGGTCTCCCACTCTCTCCGCCAAGGGGCTTGTTCAAAGTATCTTGCCAGAGTCCACTCGCACAACAAATATTTGAGTGCCTGCTATGCACACGGAAGCCAGATTACTCTTTCTACAACAACACTCTTGGCCTGGTCCTAACCTACTCAAAAGTGCCCGGTGGCTTCCCCTGACTTTACAATGAAGTTCTGGCCAGTGAGCCTGACACTCAAAGCCCTGTGAAAGCTGACCTCACCTTCTAGTCTCAGCTCCCCCCTGAGCTCTCTACTGTAGGAGGACTCATCACCTGTCTTCTGAACACTTCATGATGTTCCATCTTGGACCTTTCCCTCTCATCATAATCCTCCCAACCTCCAAAGCCGAGGATGGCAATCCCACCCCCATCCAACCTTGAAACTGTCTCTTTGCTTGGTTTTACTTTAACACTTGACTCCCCCATGAGCATCATCCTTTGACATTATATCAAGGAACTCATATATTCTTTCCTATCAATAGATTAACTGCATCCCTAGGTTGGCCTGCTTAGTGTATTTTAACAACTAATTTTTACTATGATGAGCTGTATGCTTGTGCAGCCATTCATTAGTTCATTTATTGATCACCTGCTATGAACCAGTCCCACATACTATATCCTGGGGACTAACTCACTTCTCAAGAGAAAGACAGTTATTACAATGACATAATGACTGTATTCGAGGTAAGGGAGCATGGTGGGGTGGGAGCAACTAGTTCTGATTTCCCACCTAGAGAAGAGAGGAACAGCATTCCAGGCAGAGGGAACAGTACTGCAAGGCAAAATGGTGTTTGTGAGGAACAGGGTGGAAGTTTGTTTGGCTGGGGTCTTAGGCTGCAGCACTTCTCAGACTTCAGTGGGCACACAAATCACCAGGGGGCTTCTGCAGGCCTGGGCTGGGGCTGATGTTCTGCATTTGTAGAGAGATCCCTTGAGTTGCAAGGCCTGGGAGGACTAAGACAGTTCCTGGTGGGTACCCTCTTCAGCTTTCCTTCAAAAAAGACATGAGTGCTATTTGTTCCAAGTGAGTGTCTCCTAGAGGGAAATAGGATGTGTGTCTTGGGTTCCAGGGCAGACCTAATATTTAATATTGGCTCTTACATCTTTCTCATTCATCCCAAATTCCCACCATTGACTAGGATCAGAGGTTTTTAACCTGTGGGTTGCGACCCCTTCACAGGGGTCGCCTAAGACCATCGGAAAACACATATAATTACATATTGTTTTTGTGATTAATCACTATGCTTTAATTATGTTCAATTTGTAACAATGAAATTGGGGGTCCCCACAACATGAGGAACTGTATTAAAGGGTCGCGGCATTAGGAAGGTTGAGAACCACTGGACTAGGTGATCCCACACCCCCTCAAGAACTTTCTCCAAGCCTAGGAGGGACAGTGCCAGTGACCCCCGGGCACTAGGTGGTGACAGTGATATACCCTGTTACCCTTAACATTCAACAAGGGGTAGTTTAATTTGATTTATACTGAATACGGTAAAATCCTCACTCATTAACCTGAAATGGGTGATAATTTGGATAGTCATTGTTTATTCTTCAAATCATTTCTTCATAAGTAGGATAAAGTTTCATAACACAGTTATGATCATAAAGATGATTAAAACATTTTAAAAAGATTTCAACTAAACTTACATGAAGCAACTACAGGGCGTCCCAAAACAATGCATACACACTTTAACAGCTCAATTTTGAAAATGAACTGTATTTTAATAAACACTGCCTTTATAATTATTCAAAGTATCTGTGTACATTTTGGGGGGACACCCTACACTTATATATATAAGTAATCATCTACTCTTTATAAGTAATTCTGTAATTTGTTTATTTCCTAAAAAGCTCTAATAGATAAGGGGTTGATCTACCTCCAGGGCTATAAGGAAACAACAACAATAATCGTGACAGCACATATTTATTAAAGCTATAACATCTTTTCTATACAATTGTGATGTGAAGAATCAAAAACTTAAAAGCAATTTTTAAGAAATTACATTATTGGATTTTTGGTCAAAAAGCATCCATTACAAGAAGGCCCCAGTACCTGTATGTAAATGATGAGCCTTGAACTGTGCTGTGAAGTCTATTTCGAGCTAAGGTCGAAGGGAAACTAGAAATGGAAGGACACTCTCCCTCAGGGGACACTGATGCATTTCATTTGATGAACTTCTAGAAAGAACAAACTGGGTGGGGAAAGGAAAAACTACTTGCTATTCTATAAGGCTGCATTTTAGCTTAATCTGAGGCATCTCACTTGGATTTCCTTCCATCCCCCAATTTTCACTAAATATTGTTAAAAAACTGAAATTTGAAAAGCGGAAACAAAATGGGATTTTCAAGCCATGTCTACCTAATTGTCAATCTGCCTTTACCTACAAATGTGTTCTTGTGATCATTCATCATATTAATCTTCAGAATACTTATGACAAATATTTGTGACATAATGTAATGTTTTGAGATTATCATCACAATTGTTTTACCTGTTTCTCTGTCCAGGTGCATATTAAATTAAAATAAATTAATCCCTTGGGTTTTATGAGTGGACTGAAGGCCCAGTGCATGATATTCATGCACAGGTAGGATACCTAGTGGCTGCCGGCTGCCGCCTGCAGCCTATCTTCCCTGGCTGCCAGCTGCCTGCCAGAGCCTTCCTTCATTCCATGCCATCCCCTGGTGGTCAGTGAATGTCATAGAGAGCAATCAAACTCCTGGTTGGTTAAACTCCTGAGAGGACACTGCATATTAGGCTTTTATATGTATAGATTAACAAAACAATGAAATACATTTAGGTTTAAGTGACATCATTTTGGTAAACTACTAAGGTATTTTAACTTCTAACATATTGTATTGATGCATTTTATACAATTAAAGTCTTCTCTTTCCTTTAAGATCTGTCATTTTTTATAGATGACTTTTCCTTTAGCTATAACATACTCGATTAATTCGTTATGGCCTCCAAACTGGTAAATCAAATGCTCCCATCTAGAAAGAAATCAAACATTACTTCAATACATACAAGTCAAAATTATCACTATCCTTAAATGCTAATTTAAAAATACATTCTCTAAAAGTTTCTTTATACCTACTCATTGATATTTGGGCTTTAAAAAATGGCATATTACTTACTAACTAGCCTATGATAAATCAAATAATGTTTAATAATACCATTTAAGTATTTGAACTTAAAATATTTGATTCAATTAAGTAATGCACAAATGGTAACAACATCAACATTGTTTTCAGGAGAGAGAGTGGCCATGGCTGGTGTGGCTCAGCTGGTTGGAGTGTTGTCCTGTATGCCAAAAGTTGGCTGGTTCAATTCCTGGTCAGGGCACATACCCAGTTTGCAGGTTAGATCCCCATCCAGGGTATGTATAGGAGGTGGCCGATCAATGCTTCTCTCTCTGTGTGTCTCTGTCTCTCTTTCATTCTCTTTCCAAAAAAAGTAATAATAATAAACTTTTTTAAGAAAAAAAAATGAGGGTGATTTATGACCACAGAGAGTAGAATTACAGAGCCACGCTCTTCTGTTGAAGGTGAGGTCCAAGAGCTGGGATAGGCTCACTAGAGTGAGGGATCAAAGATTTAGAACAAGAAGACTCAAACTGTCACATGGGAGACCCAGATGGCAGCAGACTGTGGGTGAGTAATTAGAAACCAGGACAGGAACACTGACGTGAGGATTTTGGGATCCGGAATCAGGGTGACAAGCTGAAGTTGGGACCTGTGTGGCCCAGTGTAAGCAGAAGGTCAGAAGCCAAACAGAAAAACAAAAACATATGCCAGAGGACACAACAAGTCCAAAGTCCAGGTAGAAGAGTAGAAGCCTAGAGATCTATGAAAGATATAAGGTGGATGAAGACACCGGAAAACGGAGTCTACCCTGTGGTTTAGGACTTGTAGAGAGACTTTGTTGTAAAAGGATGAAGATAGACGGGACTGGGTAGCTTCTGAGCCTACACTAATAGAGCCTGACACTAATAATTCGTGAAAAGGGGTTTTAAACCAGGTCTACATCCCACAAGAGGCTTAAAACAGCTTAGCTGGGGATTCACTCACCTGGATGAATTGATGATAATGAGATCTCCCTGTTTGCCAACTTCCAAAGATCCATGTGTGTGAGATTTTCCCAGTGCATAAGCAGCATTGATGGTGGCTGCGGCCAAGGCCTCGGGCATGGACATTCTCATGTTTACACAGGCCAGATGCATGACCATTGGCTGAGATGGAAGAGAAAAGCGTCAGAGGAAAGTAACAAGAGGGCAACTGCTACCTGGGACATTTCTCCAACATAGCACAACAAATAATGGTGATTAAATGTGTAGGTGGAAATGGCTTGATTGATATGGGAACATTTAAACTTACACATAAAGGTTCTTATGCTTTAGGAAAAAATCCTTTATTATCAAGATTACCCCCATGTGTATTTAATATTTATTTACAACTTTTCAAGACCACTTAGGGTAGAAAATAAAGCTCCCCTCCATGCTTACTCACTAAAACTTCTTTGAGTTTATCCTATTCTCCAAGGGGAAAAAATGGCTTATTATAAAACAATGCCCAAGGCTATCAGAAAACAATGCAAACAGGACCTTTTCTCCTTTCTCTCTGCAGAAAAATCCAATTACACTACTATCTATATCTTTTTTCCTTGTTACACAGGAAAATATTTTTTTGATGTTTGGTACATTTAAAAAAATATTTTAAATTATTTATATGCTTGGTAGAAGTTTGATACTCTGCCCTGAAAGGCATATTGAAAATAATTACCATTGAAAAGCAATAGGCATTAGGGTTGAAGTCACTGCCCAAAGCAACTATTACTCCTTCATCTAACATCTTCCTGGCGCGAGGTTGCTTCAGCCTAAGGGAGGGGGAAAAAGATGTCAGTATCCAGAATGGGAGCTTTTGCAGAATAGATGTTCCAAATGGAAGGAGACTTAAGATATCCAACCCTTATCTCTTCTGGGAGAAGAAACAGAAACTCAAGGTTAAGTGATTATTGGTTGATATTTCCTGCTTGTAGCCTATGTTAATGTATGTGTATAAGATCATAGTAAGTTTCAGGATAGCACTGAAATAGTTCTTTCCTCTACCTTATAACCATTACTCAAAGCCTTGCTTTTCAATCCCTAAGACAGCGTTTTTCAACCTTAGCGCAATTCATTTCTTGGGCTGGATAATTCTTGGTTGTGGGGTTGTTCTGTGCATTGTAGGATGTGTAGCAGAATCGCTGGCTTCTATTCATCAGATGTCAGTAGCACCACTTAGTTGTAACAAACAAAAAATGTCTCCAGACATTGACAAATGTCCCCTGAGGGGCAAAAATCACTCCAGGTCGATAACCACTGTGCTAAGGCCATACCTGCTGAATCACCGCCTTGAAAACCAGGTATCCCAACCTCACAGAAAGCACCTGGCTATAAGAGGATAAAACGTCTCTTGAATGCCGGCCTCCCTGACCACAAACTTGTGGTCGTTATGCAGGTGGCACAAAGGAAAGGGTCAGAAGGGTCTCAGATTTGGTAGAGTTAGAGCAATGGCAGTTACACAAGATGGACTAAATGTATTCAATCCACAGAGGGCACACAGCACAATTCCTGGAGAGATTTTTACAGAATAGACATCTCCTCTTTCCTCTCACCCCCAGGATTTATAAGCATTCTGGTACACAATTGTGCACCCACACTCAACTTCTCAGAAAACAGCTCATGCAGATTTTGAATACTGTTAAATATCCCTAATATCTTATGCATGTTTTTGTTTGTTTTGTTAGAGAGGAGGGGGGGGGGAGAGAGAGAGAGAGAGAGAGAAGAGAAAAACATCAATTAGTTGCCTCCCATAAGCACCCTGACCAGGGATCAAGTCTGCAACCTTTTGGTGTATGGGACAACACTCCAAGCATCTAAGCCAGGGGTCCTCAAACTTTTTAAACAGGGGGCCAGTTCACTGTCCCTCAGACAGTTGGAGGGCCGGACTATAGTTTTAAAAAAAACTATGAACAAATTCCTATGCACACTGCACATATCTTATTTTGAAGTAAAAAAACAAAACGGGTGTACGTGAAGCTCTTGTGTGGGGGTGAGGCCGACCTCACCTGAGCATATAGGCCGTGGTGGGCAGAAGAACCGCGGAGCACCCAGCCGTTGCCATGGCAGCAATGCCTTCATCACTCACTTCTTCCAGGTGACTGATGGCCCGGGCTCCCAGTTCAGCCCCGAGCTAAGCAGAATGAACAGAGAGAAAAAGATTTAACCAACAGCAACAACAAATTAATAAAGTGCCATAAAACTGCTTTTCCTGCCAAGATAAACAGCACTCTCTTATGAAGATTTCCTGTCAACTACCTTTCACAAGCACCAGCCCCAAAATGGATAAAAGGTTTGTGAGGGACATTCATTTGAAAATTAGCTAGTGTGCTGCTTTAACAACTATTTGTCTACACAAATGCTTACTGACATTCTTTAGGTATTTGCTGAAAAAGAAAACGTTATGGATCTTATGAATCAGAATAAAACACTGAGTAATATTGATAACAAAATCTATTATACCATCATAAAATCACAATAAAAATGTACCTTGGAATGCCATTGCTCTCAATGAAAACAGATAATCAGTTAAGAAAACACACTTTATTCTACGGTCATACCACCCTGAAAGCACCCGATCTCGTCTGATCTCGGAAGCTAAGCAGGGTCGGGCCTGGTTAGTACTTGGATGGGAGAAAACACACTTTAAAAATGTGGATCATGTGTGTAATTTGAGAATACTCCTTGAGCTTGAGTTCTCTCCAGATGAAAAGTTTGGCTACATTGTTAGAAAAAAACCAAGAAGAGGCAATGCTATGAGGATCATGGAACCACTAACGTGGATTTCTTCTCATCTTGACAATTTTACTCTCTCTCTCTCTCTCTCTCTCTCTCTCTGCCCAGGATGAAAAGTGGTATGTTAAGAAGACATATTCCAAGGAGAGGAGAGGAGACAATATTTGACGTTGCACTGCGGCCCAGGGCAGCTGCAGTCCCCCCAACACCAGGGCAGGAAGGGCCCCTCATCAGCAGCTGGCTCAGGTCTAAAAGCGTCAGGACCACAGGACAGACTATGCTCCCCCAGAAGAGTTCCTTTCTGACCTTGGAATCACCCTCACTTTCCCAAACTTGATTTGCTCATCCCGGGTGTTGACCTCTATTGATTTAATTCACCAGTCACTCTCTACGGCCAAAGGTATCTTGTTGACCACCCCTTTCAGGTGTCACTTAACAAATATTCAACAACTATTTACTTAGTAAAGGCCATGGGTATGCCAGGCACTGCGCTAAGCCCCAGGGACAGGGCTGCATAAGACATGGGTGCAGTCCTCAGTGTTTGCAGTCCAGCAGGGATCGCAGAGGCAATTTTAACACAGTGGGATAAGTGCAGGAGGAGCTGTAACCCACTGCTGGAGAGCTTTGGGAGGGACCCCAGAGAAGCTGAGGCTAAGATGAAACATGGAAGGGAGTTAGAATTAATTGGACAAGGGGGAATTCGGATTAGAGAAACAACATGTGCAGGGCTGGTAGTTGAATGTGGCTGGTCCACCGTAGACAGGGTGAAGGTGGTGAAAAGGGGGAGGAGAGAGAAAGGAAGATAGAGAGGTAAACTAGGGCTGGATCCTGGCAAGCCTACATATAAGGAGTTTGGAATTCACCCTATGAGCAATGGTAAGCCTTTTGGTGGTTTTAAGCAATAGAGAGGACGGATAGATACACTACGAGGATGGATTACAGAGACAGATTCAAGTGGAGGCAAGCTTGGAGGCAAGAGCAGTTGTTACAGGAAACCAGGTGAGAGCTGATGGTGGTTGGACCCAGGCAGTGGGGTGAAGAGATGTGGACCTAGAGAGATGCAGCAGGAAATTGGCAGGACTTGTTGGTTGGTTGAAATGTGGTAGGTGAAGGGGAGGGAGGAGTCAAATGATTGGGTTTTTGATTTAGGCAATAGATAATGGTGTCATTCACTGGGGCAGGAAACACAGGACACAATTTGGAAGTGATTTTAAAAGCTCAAGCAGGACATGTGGTTAAGACACATGTGGGGTATCTACATCTGTATTTATACCCAAGGGAAGTTGTCCATTTAGTGCCTCACCCCCCTCAAGAGCTGTCTTATTCACTGATGAATTCTCCATGCCTTCAACAGTGCCTGGCACACACTAGACACTCCAATATTTGTTGAAAGCATAAATAAATGAATCTGGGTAAGACTTATAGATTTGAAAATCATGTCCTCGCTATTAATGGTGTGCTTCACTCACGTTCATCTGAATGATGCCACGGAAAACCCTAGGAGCTGCATGTGAAATTAATAAACTCTGCTAGTATGGCTTTCTGTACCAACCAAAATAGGTTGTGGATTTAATCAGTGAGATCACAAAGGTACTTCTTTCCTACTAACATCACCAGCAGGTGATAATAAAAGTAAATTACCAGCCTGGCCGGAGTGGCATCGACCTGTGAACCAGGAGGTCACAATTCAATTCCCGTTCAGGGCACATGCCTGAGTTTCGGACTTGCTCCCCAGTAAGGGTCATGTGGGAGGCAGCTGATAAATGGTTCTCTCCCTCTCCCTTCCCTTCCTCTTTGAAATTTAAAAAACAAAAACAAACAAAACAGCAAAAAAGTAAATTTCTAATAGAGGTCAGGAATTCCAAGGCTCAACCTGAGCAATCTGCACATTGTTCAAACAAATTTCCCCACTCCCTATCTTTTCAGAAGGCCGCTCCTGTCTTTGAACAAACTAGGTAAGTTTTCCATAACCTGAGTGTTGACAAAGGAAAAGCCAAAAGTCAACTGTACCTCCGCAGCCTTCATCGGGTGGAGTTCATCCCCATGGAAGTTAATCTGTAACCCTATATCTTTTCCACCTTGAAGAATCCTTCTGGTAGAATCCAGGTCAAAGACACCCTTCTCACAGAACACATCTATATTGTCAACGTGAATCTGCCCACTTCTGCCAAGTTCCTTCAGCTTTGGGAGGTGGTTATTGATGATGTCATCAGCAGCTTCAGTAGCAGTTTTTCCTCTGAGGGAAGAAAATAATATTTCCATGGACAAATATATTTTTTAACTGGAAGAAGGGTTTCTTGGTGCTTGGAGAACCTGAGAAACTGTAGGTAAATAACCTCAAGCCTCAGAAAAGTACAGAAAGAATCAAAGCTATTAACAATTGTGATATCCCTCGCAGCAGAGGTATGGATAAGACTTCTATATGCTCTGACCCTATTCACAGAGACTCAAATGGCTCATCCATTCTGGCACACCAGTGTTGCCTTTGGGAATGCCGGCAAGGTCATCTGGCTGAAAAAACAGAATCCACTTTTCAAGGGCACCTAGAGGGCATCCTGAAGGCGTCCCTGACAACCCAACTGCAGGCCTTTTACCTGGGCCCCAGCTATCACCCTGTCTTTTTCTCCTCTACACTATTTCTAGAAGCGTCTGCCTAAGGCTTCCTGTCTCACCATTTGGGGACATGGAAGAAGAGGCTAGTAGAAGGCCCCAAAATTCTCAATGAGATTCTGGGGTAGTTATATATTAGGAAGGGCTGGGCTTTTGAAGTCAAATACACACAGAGCTCTACCGCTTGCTAGCTACCTAACTCTTTGGACACGTGATTTAGCTGTCCTTTGGCATACTCTGAGTCTCAGGCTTTATCACTGGGCACCAAGACGCAGACCTCAGAGGCTCATTGGCAGATGGAGAAACCTCTAAAACTTTAGTCCCATAATTGGCACATAGAAGCCTCTCATTCAGTGAAAACCAGTCAGGTAGGTAGATAGAGGAGACGGGCACTTACATATAATTCTCAAGATAATCGTATAAAATAGGGTGTTATGTAGCTATTTTATAGATTAGTAATTCATGTTCAAAAAGTTAGAAGATGCCTGAAAATCACCCAACTGGAAGTAGTTAAGCTGGATTCAGACCCAGGTCTGCTACCTCTCCAAAGTTTGAGTCTTTTCTACCATGTTACACTGTCCTTTTACCAAAAAAAAAACAAACCAAAAAACAGGCTATCACACACCTTATATTCCATTTGAAAAAAATCTGTTTCTATAGACAGGCTCTTCCCAGAAGTCTTAGGGCAGTTTCAAGCTTTAATAATTTCAGAAGTATAAATGCTAAAGACATACAATAAACGTAATTGGAAATATGAAGTATGTACTTGTGCTTCTCTTCTACGTAATTCGTTTTCACTTTTTAATAATAAATGTCAATGTTAATTTCTTTAGTTCCTCTGAAGATGGTAAACACAAAATTACCATGAAAATGTTCTGTTTTAGAGTTCCCGAAACGAAATACATTTTATAAAATATATAAATTCTTTTTTCAAATAATTTTTTGCAAGCCTGTAGCATTTATATATCTAAGTTGTCAAAACCTAAAACTGCACTGAGACTGTGGAGTAGCTTGTGAATTTCCAAGTCCTGGATTTCTTTGGGATCTTTTAGTTCCGGGACTGCCTTCCGGTCTAGACATTCCAGGACACAGAAGATGCAGATGCAGCAGGAGACAGCCATCCTCATCTCTCTTTTTTAACCCAAAGAGTTGTGAGCATCTCTTCTTCCTTCACCATCAGGGCACTAGCAAGTGATGGGTCTGGTGGGGGTCACCTTCCTAGAACCATGTGTGAGATGACTGACTGACCATCAGACTCAGAACACCTTCCCAAGGACTTCTACAGATCTCTCTGCAAGAGCTAAAGCTGTGAGCCGCCGTTGGGGAAAGCGGCCCCCTCAATGCCCAACCGAGTTAAACGCCGGTCCCATCGGCTGCGGTTACTTTGGCACTGAGTGAGCCCCGCAGTACGTGGCCGAGATGCCGATGGCCATCTGCCGCCGGGCGCGCTCGATCACGCGGAGCATCTTGAGCTCGGTCTCCAGGTTGAGGCCGTAGCCGCTCTTGCACTCCACCAGCGTGGTCCCCGCCCGCATCATGCACTGCAGCCGCTGCTGGAAAGAGCCGAACAGCTCCTCCTCCGAGGCCTGGCGCGTGCGCTCCACGGTGAAGTTGATCCCTCCTCCGGCCTGGTGGATTTCCATGTATGTGGCTCCTGCCAACTGAACACAACGCTCAGCTCACCGTTAGGCAGAGCAAATGCAGGGAGGTTGCAGGCAGGTCTGCAGAACCTACCTGCGAGGGGGGAGGGGAGGGGTATTCAAAACGATTCACAATCTGTATGCTAGTGACTAGCCAATCAGAAAAGGGGTGGGGGCAGGGAATTCCCAGGAAAATACTGGAATGGCAGAGATGGGAGATGTGGTGGAGACTTCTGGTCTCAGGGCAGCGGCAATTTACCACCGGGTACAAAAGTATTTCAGTATTTTAACAATCCAATCTACCCAGTGTATACCAGTTAAATCTCTGCCTATGTCTCAGCACCTTTAAGAAAAAAACAAAGCTAAGCTATTCCGGGGAGGGCCCCACTGCAGTCACTCAAATCTCCACCAAGAGACTCAGTATTTGTCCACAAGAGTTTGGGACCTGACCTCTGTGGCTCAAGCAAATGAAGAGGCTCTTTGTGGGATCCCACGGGGCTCCTGTTACTCTGGGCAGCAGGAGTGTGGTGCACACGCAGTCTGCCTGCCCGGGGTCTCCGCCATGTTCATCTCGGTTCTGCCATGGTGAGCTGGTGAACGCAATGGACACCCTTCTCTCTGTGGACCCCACTTTCCACATCTATGCAATGAGAGAACTGGACTGCAAAGCTCTAAGGTTGCTTTTTAGAAACCTGGCTCTGAAAAGTTGGCTCTGAAATTCTGATTTAATAAAGAAACTCTTAAAAGCAGCTCTAGTGTGTTGAGGAAGATACACAATATCTGAGAATTTTTTCTTTTCCTAAATAATTTGCAAAGCTCTAAGGTTGCTCTTTAGAAACCTGGCTCTGAAAAGTTGGCTCTGGAATTCTGTGATTTAATAAAGAAGTCTTAAAAGCAGCTCTAGTGTGTTGAGGAAGGTACACAATATCTGAGAATTTTTTCTTTTCCTAAATAATGCAATTTAGCTGTTAGCATATAGACTTTCTTAGAAACAAAGTGAAGAAAAGGTATGGAGAAAACTCAAGTGCGTATCACCAAAAGGAAAAAGCCAACCTGGAAAGGCTACATACTGTATGATTCCAACTATACGACATTCTGGGAAAAGCAAAAGCATGGAGACAGTATAAAGATCGGTGGTTGCCAGGGGTGGGGGGAAGAAAGGAATGAGCAGGCAGGGTGCAGAGGATTTTGAGGGCAGTGTAACTAGTCTGTATGATCCCACAATGGTGGGTACATGTCATTTTACATTTGTCCAAACCCAAGGTAATGTAAACTATGGACTCTGGGTGATAATGTGTGTCAGTGTAGGTTCACCCATTGTAGCAAATGTACCACTCCACTGGAGGATGTTGAAAATGGGGAAGACTGGGGCGGTGGATGGATGGCATGCGGAAAATTTCTGTAGCTTCCGCTCAGTCTTGCTGTGAACCTAAAACTGCTCTAAAAGCTAAATTCTGCTAAAAACAAACAACGTCAAATTGGCTCCAACTAGCGATTTGAAGGTCTACATCTTATTAATGACTGATATTTTATGTTTCTTAATAAATCTCATTTTTCTTCTGGAAAAAATGAGAACAATATAAGATGTATTTTATTTTTGTTATGAGCAATATATTTTTCCTGGTTTGACCCTAATGAATGGTGATTTTCAAACTGTTTCCTGGATCCTTTTCAAAGGCTCCCAGAGCTGGTGGGATGGGTTGGGGGAAGGAAAAGAGAGGAGAAATTAGTGAGCAAGGCAGCTCAGCGCTGTTAGAATGAAGATTCTACAGTTAAAATTTTTTGAAAACGATTATACTTAAAGCGATTGTTATCCCTGTGCATAGTATAAAGATTTGGGACAGTTATAAAATAGTTAGTTTTGTTCTAATTTATTTTCTATAGTCCAGGCCAGTAAAATATCCATAAAAAGACACATAAGCAAAGACACAATATCAAATCTATGTTGCAAAGCCTGACAGCCCAAAGACTCTTTAGAAAAAGACTTGTCTGTTTGTTTATGCTTCATTTTGATTTGCAATCATTCATTGCAATTACCTTCATTGCAAACTCGTGAACTCTCTCACCAGCCCATACTGGATGTGTGTGTGCATCCACCAAACCTGTAATCAAGAAATCAAATCATTTTTAAAGTTAAGAGTCAGAAAGCCCTTAGGTAGCAGGCCCAATACACATCCTGCTCTTTGGAAAGCATGAGGGTGGTCAGCCATCTTGGAGGGGGTGGAAGAGGAAGAATTTGTCTATTAGAGGCCAGCTCTAAAAGAGGAGGGTGACTCAACATGATGAAAATTTCCTTTAAAAAAATACAGCTCCTTTTGCCCATTAAGCCCATGCTCACCAAGCGAGCTTTTGAAATAGGATGTCAACTCTGAGTTGAGCAAAACCAATGACCATATCACCAAGGTGATAGTCTGGGTGTGAAAACAGAATCATACAATCCCTACTGTCAACCTTGAGAAAGAAAAATATGAAATCAGAAAGATAAACCTTTCTTCAAGAAAAAATATATTTTAATTAAAGAGAAACTATAAAGCAATCACTTGGAACTTTTGTTTACCCTGGTACAATTCAGAAAAGTGTGTCTTTCCAGGTTATGTAAAATACCTAATGGATCAAGTGGCTGATGAGTGGGTTCTGATTTGGAGTAAAATCAGAAGTCCTTATTCAGATCACTTTCTATTGTATTCTGTGCTTTCTCATAAGGTTTCACCCTGGCTTTATCTTCTATCTCCCAAGAGCCAAAGGGTAGAAGCTCTATCAGATATACACAATACACACTTGAAATGGATAAATATTAGTCTCTAAGTTTGCACAGAACTCAGAGTTTGTGAAACTTGTTTCAGATCATTACACAAAGCCACAAAACATAGATCATATAGGAGGGAATGGTAAATAAGCTGATTCTGTTGTCAATCTCCAAAGATACATAGTCAGTGAAATCTCTAGGGATTTTTCTTTCCTTTTTCCATCTAGAGATGGGTCCTTTGTTGCATACTCTATTCGTCTTTAAAGTATATTCTGGTAGTGGAAGTAGCAGTTTTCCCTGTTTGCCCTCCCTACACAACACATTAATAAAATTCTTCTCACAGTTTTTTAACCTAAACACAACACACCTGGTCTCTCTGCATTATGTGAATGGGAATAAGTGGAATGAATGGATGGGTCTGAGTCCCAGCTTGCCCTTTACCTGTGTAGCAATCAAGGGTAAGATATTTCACCCCTGAACTTCAGTGTTCTAATCTGTAACATGCCGATAATGATCTTACCTTACAGGGCAGTTAAAGGATTCAATGTGAAAATATGTTTGTAAAGCAGTTAGCCATTTAATAGTAGAAAATAGATAAATTATAATTATTATATTTTAATATCATTGAAGGACCCTCTTTAAAACAAGCTACTACTCTTCCTCTTTATTTTACTAAAACTGCATTCGGGGTGTTACTGAAAAGAGGTTGATACCTGGCAAGATGCATTTCCCAGAACAGTCAATTCTTTCTTCAAACGTTTCTTCAGAAAACTGTTCTTGAATAACATTAGCAGGACCGATGGCTTTTATCAACCCATCCCTGAAGAAAAATCAAGGAATAATTACTAGTGTTTGGGGAAATATTGTGAGAAATCTGACTAATGATTTAAAATATGTTATCGATGTCTCTTGGTGTCAGTCAATATTTACTGTATTTCTTATTTGAAGTTCTGTCTTTGGGAAAGTGGCTCTAGCCACCTGTAAGGCAAAAGGTCAACTCATGTGTAGCAGAGAATGCTAGTTGTTCTCTGAGACCAATGTTTCTCTTTTCTCAAGGTGCTAGATTCCTAAAATTTAGCTGGACACATGATCACCCAGAATAAAGAACATTTCCCAGTCTCTTGGCAACCTGGTGAGGCCATGTGACTAAGTTTAGTCAATAGGATTGCTTTCTCTTCCTCTTTCCTAGTGGAAATATAGACACCACGAGAGATTGAGCAGCCCCGTGGGATGATGGAGTGACTGGAGCAAAAGGGTCTTGCACAACAGAGCAAGATAGTGGGGGCCTGAATCCTCAGGACTCCAGATTGTGGCCGTCAGCTAGCCTTGGATTCTTACTTTTGTGCATTTCCGTTAACTGATTTTAACAGATTTTGACAGTAACACTGGAAATGGTTGGATCCCTTTGTTAATTAGAAACACACAGTCCCTAAAAGATGAACTCTTACACAACCCTAAGCAGCTCAGCTACGAGGTGATACTGACTGACTGCTCTTGCACAAGCCCTGCCGTAGCTCTCCGATTCAAATTGGCATCCAACCCTTATTCCCGACCCAGGCCCGCCCTCCCAAACTGGCTGTTCTGTTATTCACTTCTAGCAGGAAGTGCAGAAGGTTTAAGGAAAATAATTGAAAATGCCCTCGTTTTCTGGTGGCTGAACCGTAATTTCCTATTACCCCAAACCATCACCATCTAAACCAGCGGTTCTCAACCTGTGGGTCGCGACCCCTTTGGGGATCGAACGACCCTTTCACAGGGGTCGCCTAAGACCATCCTGCATATCAGATATTTACATTACAATGCATAACAGTAGCAACATTACAGTTATGAAGTAGCAACGAAAGTAATTTTATGGTTGGGTCACAACATGAGGAACTGTATTTAAAGGGCCAGAAGGTTGAGAACCACTGAAACGTTTGCCCAACGTTTGCCGTATAGTTCCCAAGCTTTAGTGCACAGAAGAAAGGAGTGGGAGAGGTATTTATAAAAATTCAGGTCTCCGAACTCCCCCCACGGAGATGCTGGGGATGAAAAGAAAAAAAAAGATCTGGAGATGAAGGTAGCGGGGAGGTGGCGGGTCTGAAATCTGTCTTCTTATTTATTTATTTATTTATTTAATCTCAGGCCATCTGACGCAGGTGGCCCCTTGGCCACACTTCAAGAAGCCCTGGAAAGAACCCCAACCCCTTCTGATTGCTGGACAATGATAGTTTATCAGCAGAGGCGTCCCAGTGCCATGTGCAGCTTGAGTGCCGTTTTTTTCCACCGAATGACAACCCGAGACCGTCAAACCTGTTAGCAACAGGCTCCTAAAAGGCAGTCCAGCCAACGTCTCGCCGGGTTCGGGAAAGCTTTTACCCGGTTTCCCTCCACAGCGCACACATTCTAGAAAAAGCGCCCGACTAGGACCCGTCTGACGGGTCCCTCCAACCCGCAGCCACTTACGTGCCCACCACGAGGCTGGCGCCCTCCAGCACCGCCAGGCTGCGC
>NW_005370777.1:4047094-4050294 GCF_000412655.1 Myotis brandtii
CTGGGGGCGGAGAGGAGGAGGTGCAGTGGGGGTCGCTCCTGGGTCCGCGCGGCCGCGAAGCGTGAAGCGGGGTGGCGGGTGCCAGGCACTTTTCGGTTGGCCAGCTCCAGTCCGGGATCCTTCCAGACGGCCCCCAGATGAAGGGGGACCAGGATGAGGGAGGACAGAGCGAAGACTAGAGAATCGATTGGCACCTCCGCCCACCTTCCTCCCCGCCCCCGCCCCCCGAAATCTTTTCTAGAAGGATTGATTGAACAGGTTCCTGGATCCTCTCTCCCTCTCCCTTCCTCTCTAAAATCAATAAAAATATATATTTTTAAAAATAATCAACGTTATAATGAACCTCCTCTTTTTTTTGGTCGCCTTGCCACGTTCGGGTAAATGTGGTACAGATTATTCCCCCTACTTAACCGACAAAGAAACAGAAGTTCGGTCGCCCGGAGAGAGAGAGGTGGGTTGCGACGACAATCGCGTGGCCAGGTGGAAGGGGGTCGCCGTGGGCGAGGGCACCGGAGTGGGTAAAGTGGGGAGAAACCTGGTGGAGGCAGGTGCGGGAACTTTTCGGTTGGCCAGCTCCAGTCCGGGATCCCTCCAGACGGCCCCCAGATGAAGGGGGACCAGGATGTGGGAGGACAGAGTGGAGACTAGAGAATCGATTGGCACCTCAGCCCACCTTCCTCCCCGCCCCCGCCCCCCCGAAATCTTTTCTAGAAGGATTGATTGAACAGGTTCCTGGATCCAAACTCCTTGAGGTGAGACGGGTTTCAGCTCTGTGTCCCCCGCACTCCTAACTGTATCTGGTTGGGCTAACCCCTCGATTTGCATCCAAGGTTGGAAACAGAATCAAGCTTGTTTAAGGAAGGTGGTCTGTAATTCTCATCTGCGTCTCAGACTTCCCGCCTGTCAGTTGCTGTGAAAACAGTCGGGCGGGGTTCTTAAAGGTTTGGAGTTTCTTAATTACTTTACTGACGAATATTCTTTTAGTAGAAGCTTGTCTTAGGCCTGCAAGGGCACTTTCCCTGCCCAGCACAAACCACAACCAAAAGGAAGACACTTTAGGGATACACTAACATACCCTAAAAGCAGGCAGAGAGCTGTAAAACAAACTATAAAAGTCACTTTAGTGTCACTTTAAGGCACAAAGTACATAAAGTAAAAATTCCTTTAGATGAACGCAATAAATAAGATTGTACTTTAGCTTCATATTGTTTTTATAAAAGAGAGAGACCAGTCCGGTAGAAAAGAAAGAACAAAGCAAGGGGGAAAAAAAGGCGGGGAGGGAATAACGAAGTAGACAATGTGGGTAAAAGAGACCCAAAAGGGAAAAAAAATCCATAGATCATTCATAATAGCTCAGACACAAACAGGTATGTGTGTCTATACACATTTTAAAAAGAAAGGTAGAATATATAGAGAGAGACATAGAGAAAAGTAGAAATAGTGGAAAATAGAAACACAGAGACACTAATTCATAGAAAAATATTAAAATTTTATATTATAAAATTTCTGCTAAAGACTCAAATGTAACGTTTTGCAATTATAAGTAATATTTGCAGATTTATGCAATTATAAAGGATGGAATGGAATTATAGAAGAATAGAAGACTTTGGGGTTCAATAAACTTGTCTTAATCCCATTTCCGTTTCTTATCTGCTATTTGATTTTGGAAAATTAATTTCCCTGAGCCTCAGCTTTCTCATCCATATCATGGGGGTCGTTGTTTCTACTTTATGGGCTTGTTTGAGCTTTAAATACGATGGAATGTAAGTCACTTAGCCCAGTGCCTCTCTCTAAATACATCATAGCTATTATTATTATTACTATTAGTTTATTTTAATCCTGCCCTTTGTCTTCTGGTAAATTAAGTTAAAGATTAGATTTCAATCGTAGTAGGTTCTCTCCTGACTTCACAGAATGCACCAGGTACTTAAAGCTTACAAATTCTTGGCAAGTCTAAAATAAACTGTACTTTTTTTTTTAAGGGGAATTATATCTTTGGGTGAACTGCGGGCACCCAATTACAGTCAAGATCAACAGTATGGCCTGAAAAGCCCTTGCAAATAAGAGGTTTGCAGAAGCAAAAAGGAAGAGAGTGTGCTGTCGTTCTCCCTGGTCGCTGTTAATTATAGAGGTAAGGATCAGGTTCCTCCTTAGTAATAATCAACATCGCTATAGCACCTGTTGGTTTACAGCGTCCTTTTCACATCATCTGACTCACATGGGCCGATTTCTTTTCCCCCCATCTTCCTTCCCCTTGACCTCCAGTCATTTTTTTTTTCAGTTTGCAAAAGAGGCAATCAGAAATGTCAATAGAAAAGTCCACGCTAAATAGCTAGCGTGACGCCAGCGGGGCCTTAAAGGTCAAGCTGGAGGTAATTGCCTCATCACTGTGACCTGCTTCTGATCACACAGGACGGCAGGCCAAAGACCTGTGGCTCCGAGCTCTCGGGTAAACAAAAAAGTGCTAGGTCTGGTCTAGAGAGAGGACACAGTTCACAGCCCTTTCTCTTAGTATTTGTCCAAGTGGGTGGGAAGGAGGTGGAATAAAATTGAAAGATCTGAGAGAATCTGTCTAAATTTTCATTTGCATCTGGGAGATAAAATTATCTCATATTGAGGGAATCTGGAAATCCATTTTTTTTTTGAGTTTATAAGAGTTGTTGAGAAATTCAAACCCAAACTTCATCGAATAATATCTGGCCGATATTGTTATCATTCAATTTATGTAGTGTTGGTCAGGCATTATAAAACTCCACTCCTCTTTCTCTACTTCCCAGAAGCTTGGAATGAAAAGGATCTGCACTAAGTTGTGTCAGATTCCCCAAATTGCATTGACATTGCAATGACCCTGGTTTCAAGAACTTTAATGCAGGGTTTCTCACAAAAGCTAGTTGTCAGTTATCCCTCTTATTCTTTTCAAATGCTGGTAGTTATTCACAAGACAAGAAACAGGACACACCCAGATACCTACCTTGAAGACCATATGAGCAATTATATTTCCCTATCAGCCTGCTGTGACTAAGCACTTTGCATGCATTATCTATGTTTGAAAATTGCAACAAGCCTGTAGGAAAGGTGGTAGAATCCATACTTGACAGAAGAACCTAAGGTGCGCTGAGTTCACTGGAGAGGCTTAAAGAAACAAAGAGCTGATAAGAATCAAAGGCAGGCCCTAACCGGTTTGGCTCAGTGGATAGAGC
>NW_005370777.1:4050406-4054649 GCF_000412655.1 Myotis brandtii
TCATCGATGTTTCTAACTCTCTATCCCTTTCCCTTTCTCTCCGTAAAAATCAATAAAATATATATTTTTTTAAAAAAAGAATCAAAGGCAGGATTCAAAGCTGACCCCAAAGGCCAGGTTCTTTCCACAGATGCTGCTCCTGTTATGATACCTATTAAAGGACCTGACTCAGTGACCACATATAATTGCATAATGTTAGAGGAATACAAAAATTTTAAAAAATCAACCTGCATGGTACTTGCATGAAAGAACAGTGTATTTTACATTTAGGTTCCTTAGATGTCTAATAAATATCTCAGATTTAGCAAGTTCCAAACTGAAGCTTTGATCCTGCCAACTGTTCCTTTCCCCACAGCCTTCTCTGTCTCTATTGGTGGCAACTCCATCCTTTCTTTCCTGGGCTCTTTATCTCATACCTCACATCCAAACCATCAGCCAATTCTGTAGGTCTAATTTCCAGATTTATCTAGAATCTGACCACCTCTCACCACTTCCACTACTATCCTGAGACCCCATTATCTCTTGCCTTCCCTACTGGACTCCCATCTCCTTCTATATAGTCTTTTCTCAGCTCAGCAGTCAGAGTGATTCATTTTACGATTCTCATTTCCCTGAATAAATGCCCCTCAGGGCCCTTGTAATCTCTCTCACCTCATCTATCCCCTTCATTCACTGTGCTTCTGTGGCACTAGTGTCCTTGCTATTTCTCAAACACAGCGGGTACCGCCCCTCCTTAGCATGCTTTCTCCTTGGCACCTGATGCTGTCCACGGGGCGGGGCATATGTTAACTCACCTAACAGTCCCAGCAGGAACTGAAGTGTGAGGATTAAGGAGCAGAATGAGTGTCCATGCTTTTAGCCACTAGCCCAGGGGTGGGCAAACTTTTTGACTCGAGGGCCACAATGGGTTCTTAAACTGGACCGGAGGGCCGGAACAAAAGCATGGATGGAGTGTTTGTGTGAACTAATATAAATTCAAAGTAAACATCATTACATAAAAGGGTACGGTCTTTTTTTTTTTTAGTTTTATTCATTTCAAACGGGCCGGATCTGGCCCGCGGGCCGTAGTTTGCCCACGGCTGCACTAGCCTATGCCATGTCTAAAAGTGATGGTTTGCAACCACACAGCAGCACTTTAAATCCCTGATTGTTCTAAGCTCTTTATCTTCTTCAGCTGACGGAAGGTGGACTTGAATATGTATTTTAGATGTGAATTTTCAGTCATGTGCTATGGAGTTCAACATTTTCCCTCTCCTTTGATACTGAGCCATTGTGTAGTCACCATGCTATTTTTATTTTGCACAACAAAGACACTCACCAGCTTTGACTTTTTTTTTTTTTTTTTACTGGTTGGTACATCATATTGGTTTAGTTCAGAGCACTTTATAATCCCTTCCTGGGAATAGCTGATTCTCTTCTTCTCTCATATATTCTTCGCCAATCAGTTCATTAATCAGTAGGGGGGTTAACACATATAGAAGTACAGAAATATAACAACTTTTAGAGACTATTCATCCTATTTACATGTTCTATGAATTACTGGAGAGGTGGAATTAGAACAGATACCTGCTATTAACAGTTGGCAAAGAGGAACGGGAACATCCACTTTTTCTCTGAGTGAAGAAGTGTCAGAACCCATGATAAGGTGCTTATTGCAGATAGACTTAATGAATAAATGGAACAGGAGTGAGGATGGGGAGGAGAGTGAATTCAGATGGACGGAAGGATTGAAGGAGCAAAAGTAGGACAAGAAAAAGGTGAGCAGAATCTTAGGAGTGGAGATAAGTGCAAAGTAGAAATTTAAGAAAATCTCCTACAAGACTCAACCCAACAGATTGTCAATCAATTTTTCTCACCAACCCTTTTTTCTCACATCGATATTTCCCTCTCTCTTCCACTCTTTCTAAAAATCAATGAAAAAATATCCTTGGGTGAGGGTTAAAAAGAATAAATAAATAGCATTGCAATAAACATTATTGTACATACTTTTTGCCCACTGATCTGATTATTTTCTTGCGGTAAGTTCCTAGAAGTAGAATTGCTGGGTCAAAGACTTTGTGTATGCACTGCTTTTAAAAGCAATAAAGCCTATGCCCTGGCCAATGTTGCTAAGTGGTTAGAGCGTTGGCCCACACACTGAAGGGTCTCAAGTTTGATTTCTGGTCAAGGGCACATACCTGGGTTGTAGGTTTGGTGTTTGTGTAGGAAGCAACCAATCCATGTGTCTCTCTCACATTGATGTTTCTCTCCCTCTCCCCCTCCCTCTCTTCCACTCTCTGAAAATCAATGGAAAAAAAATCCTCGGGGGAGGATTAAGCAGAAAATAAATAAATAAATAAATAAATAAATAAGATAAAGCCTATTTGGGAGTTACTGGCAGTTGAATTTAGTGACTTTATGCAAAGTTTATAGAATTTTTAAATGTATTTTCTTTTCTTGGACAGGGCCAGGAGACAAAATGTCATCATACCTTTGGCCGATATCACTGATTTCTGAAGGTGAGGAGAAAATCAGTCCATGAGTTCTTGCTTTGTGCCTAGTACGGTTAGTCTCCATAGCGGGCTGGGAGAGTAAGAAAAGGAGCGTGCTACCCAGTAATCGTCAGACATGGTCTCTACGCAAAGAACTTATTAAACTACCTGCTAAGAAAGTTCTCTTCTACTTCTCAATTCTCAAACCACATTAAACTGCTGCATTTAGCAAGATCGCCAGTCTTTCATGACATAAAACCATTAATTTAATTATTTGTTACTAGAGGCCCGGTGCACGAATTCAGGGTGGCCTGTGGGGATCGGGGCCCAGCTCGTGCCCCTAGCCTTGCAGCCTTGCAGCCCCATATCCCTGCCTGGCACCCCACCTTGGCCTGGCAGAGCTCGCTCACCTGCTCCACCATCCCACCCTCGTCCGGGCCCATTGGGGCTGGCAGTGCCTCCACTGCCACTTGCTGCCAGTGCCGCATCACCAATGCCAGCCATGTTCCACACCACCCCCTGTTGGTCAGCGCATGTCATAGTGAGTGGTCGAACTCCCGGTCAAACAACCACCTGAGGGGACAATTTGCATATTAGGCTTTTATTATATAGGATGATAAATGAAATGCATAGCTATGCTTTATGAAAATCTGTCCTTTCCTTCCCCAACCTTTCCCTTCTTACCCTTCCACTTCTTTACAAGTATTCAAGGAATTAGTATTTATCAGTATATAATAATAACTTTTTTTCACTTATAAATTTGTCAAAGATTTTTTTTTTTTTGTCAAAGATTTTAAAATTGGGTAGCACCAAGTTTGTTGTGGGTAACAGGCCCCCTATAGGAATTCTCTTTGAAGGAAATTTGGCCCGATCTGTATTTAGAATGCAAAGATTTGGCTGCAAATGACAGAAAATATGAGAAACAACAGGGTTTAAACATGATGGAAGTTTATTTCTCTCTTAGGTAGCAAAGTCTGGACCTAAGCATCCCAGGGTCCATGTTGCTCTCATCAGGGCTGGGCATCTTCAAGCTGTCGCTGGCCTGTATCCTTGATCCTGGGTGGTTGCTTCTGTGCCAGTGATCACACACACCCATATTCCCGCCAGCCAGGAGGAGAAAAGGGGAGGGGAGGAGCATGTCCCTCCCTTTTAGGACACTTCCTAGAAGTTGCACTCACCACTTCTCCTGACATCCCCTTGCCCAGAACTTGGTCTGATATGGCTATATCCAGCCCCAAGGGAGACTGAAAAATATAGTCTCTACTCTGGGTGCCCATATGCCAAGTTAGAATTATGGGCTCTATTCCTATAGAATAGACCACCAAATTATTATTTTTAAAATATATTTTTTATCGATTTCAGAGAAGAAGGAAGAGGAAGAGAGAGATAGAAACATCAATGATGAGAGAGAATCATTGATTGGCTGCCTCCTATATGTCTCCTCTGGGGATGGAGCCCACAACCTGGGCATGTGCCCTGACTGGGAATTGAACTGTAACCTTCTGGTTCATAGGTCAGTGCTCAACCACTGAGCCACAGTGGTCAGGCCCACCAAATTATTTGAAAAGAATTTCAATAGAGTGTTGGAAAATTTCCTGAGGTATATTGGAACCGATCTCCCAAGGAGGACAGGCTAAGATTAAAAATAGAGGCTAATGCCCTAACTGGTTTGGCTCAGTGGATAGAGCATCGGCCTGCGGACTCAAGGGTCCCAGGTTCGATTCCAGTCAAGGGCATGTACCTTGGTTTCGGGCACATCCCCAGTAGGGGGC
>NW_005370777.1:4055261-4071482 GCF_000412655.1 Myotis brandtii
GAGAGAGAGATAGAAACATCAATGATGAGAGAGAATTATTGATCGGCTGCCTCCTGCAAACCCCACACTGGGGATCAAGCCCACAACTCGGACATGTGCCCTCGACAGGAATCATACCTGGGACCATTCAGTCTGCAGGCCAATGCTCTATCACAGTGAGCCAAACTGACCAGGGCACTATTCCTTTTTAATGAGAAAAATATATAAATGCTGATGTAAAAAGAACTCCTAAATATATTCCTAACTAAAACAAACACAAGATTCAGAACAGTAGAATAGCATGTATTGAACAATCTCTGTTTTCCTAAAGAATTTATATTTCTTTGCCAAGAACTGTGAATGATTTAGCAAAGTTAACTGTTGTAAACCTTCATGTACACATTTTTGGGTGGACAAATGTTTTCACTTCTCTTGGGTATATACTAGTAGCTAGGAGGGGAATGGTTAGGCAGGGGTCCTCAAACTATGGCCCGCGGGCCACATGCAAATACAAATATTGTATTTGTTCCCGTTTTGTTTTTTTACTTCAAAATAAGATATGTGCAGTGTGCATAGGAATTTGTTCATAGTTTTTTTTTAAACTATAGTCCGGCCCTCCAACGGTCTGAGGGACAGTGAACTGGCCCCCTGTTTAAAAAGTTTGAGGACCCCTGGGTTAGAGCATATGGCAGCTCTGTGTTCAACTTTTTGGGGAACTGCCAGGCTCTTTTCCAAAGTGGCTGCACGATTTTGCACTCCCACCAGCAGTATATGAGGGTCCAAGTCCTCCACATCCTCACCAGCACTCGTTATCTTTGACTTTTTTAGGACTCTGGTCTAGCCTGAGGATCTCCATAAGGGTATTGGATGTGTCTATTGTGGCAGAAATAGTGGTGCAAGGGTAATGGTGGGTGTATTTGTAGGGATGGGAAGAATCAACATGATAATATCTCAAAATATGATCCCACCATCCTGTAGCAGGCCCCCTATCTACTTACACAACAAATATAGTCTCATGCCCCGTGAATCGCTAAGCACTGTGCTCACTGCCATGGGAAACAGACAGATGGGCTATGGCTCCTGCTCCCCAGATCCAGGCCCCACATCCAGTTGAGAGGCGACTGGCTGATTGGACCTTCCTCCCATGGATCCCACTCTCTCCCCTGGTTGGTGGGAGCCAGATGGTTAGCAGAGGAGAGATGACAGAAGTTTTTCCTTCTTTCTTCTTTTTTTCTTAATAGATAGAGGAACCGATCAGTCGATCAAAAAGGGAAGGCCATATAAGATCTTTTTCAAAGATCTCTTTCTTTTCAAAGAAAATGAAATAGAAGCAAGGAGGAAGGTAAGGTTTTATTAAAAGCTCAACTAGGATTTTAAAAGGTAATTTTAGAAACATATCCTCTTATCCATCCCTTTTATGAACTTTTCTGGGTCAGATGTTGACACGTGCACCACACAGTGCTGGAGGTACACACACACACACACACACACACACACACACACACACACACGACAGAACAGCATCCAGCCCATGGTGGGGACCTAATGATCACCCCCTATGGTGGAAGACAGACACACCACTACAATCCACTGTAACAGATATGGCTATACCCTACTTCCTTGATTTTTAAATTTATTTTGTATAGAAAATCACTGATCTGCCAATAATAACAGTTTGGTGTAATCCTTTTCCTTTCCTTTTCTTTTTTATTTTAAATCCTCACCTGAGGATATTTTTTCGTTGATTTTTTTTAGAGAGAGTGAAAGAGAGAGGGAAAGACAGAGAGAAATATCGATGTGAGAGAAACACATTGATTAATTGCCACCAGGTGATGTTAGGTGTTTTCACTGTAGTAATGGTCTGAACACCAGATTTATGCCAAAGGCATAGCCCACAATTAAGCATGCTTTCGACTTTTTTTTTTTAATCTTCACCAAGGATATTTTTAGAGAGAGTGGAAGAGAGAGGGAAAGACAGACAGAAATATCAATGTGAGAGAAAGACATTGATTGGTTACCTCCTGCACATGCCCTGACCAGGCCCTGGGCCAGGAAGGAGCCTCCAACGGAGTTATGTGCCCTTGACCAGAATCAAACTCAGGGCCCTTGGTCCGTAGGCCAATGTTCTATTCACTGAGCCAACCCAGCTAGGGCATTTCCTTGATTTTAATGGCCACATTTTTTCACATTTTCTCATTCCTGAAATTGGGCTCCAGCTTACATAGATGGGATGTCATGCATAATTGGCAGTGCATAAAAGAATAGTGCATCTTACAATAAGTGGCATCTTAGAGTTGATAAAATACAGTAATAGAGGCATACAAAGGAAATCTAAAGAAAATGGCTGTTGGAGAGAAGAGGGAGAGGTGGTGATGGTGGTGGTGGTGATGATAGTGTGTGGTGGTGATCGTGGTGGTGGTGGTGGTGGTGGTGGTGTGTGGTGGAGGTGGTGGTGGTGGTGATGATAATGTGTGGCGGTGATGGTGGTGGTGGTGGTGGTGGTGGTGGTGGTGGGTGGTGATGGTGGTGGTGGTGGTGATGATGGTATGTGGTGGTGATGGTGGTGGTGGTAATGATGGTGTGTGGTGGTGATGGTGGTGGTGGTGGTGGTGATGATGGTATGTGGTGGTGATGGTGGTGGTGGTAATGATGGTGTGTGGTGGTGATGGTGGTGGTGGTGGTGGTGATGATGGTATGTGGTGGTGATGGTGGTGGTGGTAATGATGGTGTGTGGTGGTGATGGTGGTGGTGGTGGTGGTGATGATGGTGTGTGGTGGTGATGGTGGTGGTGGTGGTGATGATGGTATGTGGTGGTGATGGGTGATGGTGGTGGTGATGATGGTGTGTGGTGGTGATGGTGGTGGTGGTGGTGGTGGTGGTGGTGGTGGTGTGTGTGCGTGCAAAGATTCCACTGAGGAGATAAACAGAAGCAGCATTGTTAAGAATAAGTCAAAATCTGCCAGGCAGATACAGATAAGAGCCTGTATATGTGTGCATTGGGGAGCAGGGAAGAAAGACAAAATAAGAGTGGAGAAGAGGGTGTCACTTTGGAATTATTTGGTATGAAGCTACATCAGCAATGAGGCTCACTTTGCAGTGTGCCTTGCAGTTACTATCACTACTTACATCGTATGGTTCAGATTTCACGAGGTTTGCTTTGCTTATTCTTAGAAATAAAGGATGAGAAAAATATCCAGGAATACTCAATAATCGATCATCTGTAGGGTGATGGTTTTGTGCATGTGTTCTATCGTTTGATTAAAACTATCCAAAATTTAAAATAAAAAAACATTCACAAAATCAGGAGTCTATTTTTTTAAAGATTTTTAAAAATATATATTTTATTGATTTTTTACGGAGAAGAAGGGAGAGGGATAGTTAGAAACATCGATGAGAGAGAAACATTGATCAGCTGCCTCCTGCACACTCCCCACGGGTATGTGCCCGCAACCAAGGTACATGCCCTTGACCGGAATCTAACCCGGGACCCTTGAATCCACAGGCCGATGCTCTATCCACTGTGCCAAACCAGCCAGGGCAGGAGGCTATTTTTTTTTAATGTCTCATTAAAAAAAATAGCATGTTCAATCCCACAGAATCATTCCTTTCAAATCAGTGGAATTTTTAAGTCCCTACATTTGGGGTAACATGAGATTGTCACAAAAAGCCAGAGCAACATTTTCCAGTTTCATATTTGTCATGCACACGTTTATATTATAGTAAAGGTTGAATGTTTTTACACTTGTGCTCTGCTTCATGCAAGAAGGAACTGAAAACTAAACACAGTTCTTCAGAGGTAAGAACTTGAGATTGCTTGTTCAATGTACCAGTAGTGAGAAAGGGACTTGTTGCAAATGATATTTTTATATATGATCACTAATTTAAGACAATGTTATTTTCGTATGTTAGAAACCTTTTTAAATTTTCCCACTTGGGCAGGAAAAAGACCTGAACCGCGGCAGGAAATTGCACCAAAAGTCGACGTTTTCATCTCGAATGAAGAGTCGTTCACACCTGAGTGAAATGGCATTCGCTGATGCAGCTGCTTCCTCGTTTGAAAAGTATGGGCTGGATCCCACTCTTGTTGTCAGAATAACAGAAGGTAAGTCTAAGTGATTGTTGGTTTAAAAACATTGTTCTGAATATTTCCCACTGGTATCAGGTTTGGTGGCTTTTCTGGAGGTGAAAAACACAAAGGGTGCTGTCTCCTAATACGGTGGTGGGGGTTGTACATGAGGGTTGAGTCCAGAGAAAAAAATCTATTTTAAATGAGAAAGCATACTTTCCCAAGACATAGACAATTACTCATTTTCATGGCTCTAAGGAAAGAAGTCACTGCCAAAATCACTATTTTGCTATTTAATAGTGTTAAATAGCTCTGACTATTTAAGTTCAGGTCTACATCTACATCTAGAACCGAATTTAAGAAAAGTCTTTCTAAAGAGAAGTTTTGATGGTCTGGGCCATACAACTCACATATCCAGAATCAGTAAGCTAATAGAATTAAATAGCTTGCCTCTTGTTGCAAAGACATAACCTATTTTAATGACCTATGGAGGCAACATGCTAAAATACTACAAGCTATTAATTATTGTCTGTGAAAGAGAGCAGTCTGGGGATCAAAACATCATGGCCATTTCCTACCTATGAGATCAAGAAGTGCCCACAAATGAGACAAAGCAGTTTGAAGCTTTACAAGCCTAAAGTGACTAATACCAGGTGATGGACTGATAAAATCTTCCTCCAAAATAAATCTTACTTAATATTTTAAATTTAAAAAGGCAGAAAGGAAGGGAAGGAGGGAGGGAGGAATAAGGAAGGAAGGAAGGAAGGAAGGAAGGAAGGAAAAGAAGCAGGCAACATTTACACTGTTAGGTGCCAAGCATTAAGCTGGGCACAGGAGGGAGGAGGAAGGAAGGAAGGAAGGAAGGAAGGAAGGAAGGAAGGAAGGAAGGAAGGAAGGGAAATCAGTATTCAGGATTTGCTCTAATAACTTAAACCTTTCTCTAGCTCACAAAGTCCAGGCACTTCCTCAAATTGTGAAGAAAAATTTTTTTTTCAGAGAACAAGAAGACCATTTAAGAAGGAACTTCGGATTCAATAATTAGTGTAAGAAAGGGAAGCATGTTAACTTATTTAGAGGCTCTCGGAGGTGCGTGTTCTGCACTATTGTATGAAAAAGCAGCAAGCGATAGGTGACAGGGTGAGGTCAGTGACTGGACCACTGATAGGGCAGGTGTAGGTTCAGTCTGTGTCTCATGTCTTCAGTTCCCCTCAGTCTCATGGTGAACCCCGAGTCATCAAGAGCATTTTAAATGACATATGACATGTTTTAGAAAGAGTTCTGCACAAAATGGCTCACTTCAAAAATCCCTGCCACGCTCACAGCTCTGAGATAGCAGCTAGGAGGTGTGATGTTGCAGATGACTCACAGAGCGACTGGTCACTTAAGGGTCAATGGGGTAGGGTAGGCTTTAGAAAGGAAATAGTAAAATTGTTTGGTATTATCCAAGGCAATCTGGGCTCTGTCAGCAATGGAAATCAGGTTGTCAGTTTCTGCTGATTTTACAGATAAGGTATTTGGCCATTTTCATTTAAAATATAGTCCTCCTCAACTGTGTAATCTTGGACAAGCATCTTTACATCTCTGAGCTCCAGGACCTCCCATACAGGATGCGGATAGGACCTTATTGGGGTTAAATAAAACGATGACTTGAAGTGTCTAAGAAAACTCCTGGAATAATATGGACCCAAAATAAATGGTAGTTACTCTTATTAAATTCATTTTTAAGTCCAGATACATAATGCATGCAATAATTTAATTGCATAGCTTTTATTTGATACATCTTTGAGGGATAATGAACTAAACCTAAGTCAATTTCAATTTTCTTTAAAGGTGCAGACACAAGAAGGTCTCTCCATGAATTTATTAATGACCAGAGAGACAGGTTTCTGCTCCAGGTAGTACAAGTGATTTTTCTCCCCATCGTCAAATAGAAGACTTGTTGCATAACATTGCCAAATGTTCACCTCGGCCTTTTATTTTTCCATCACATGCCCAGAACTATTGCCCTTCCTAACCTCTCCTAAGCCCACTTCAGTCAGGCTTTGGCCGTCATCATTCCACCAAAACCACTTTTGTCATCGTTGCCAATGACCGTTCTACTGCCCAATTTGAATTGTGGCCCATTGGATCACTAAACACTTTCTTCAGCTGGGGCCTCTTGGTTCTTCCAGGTCATTGGCTGCTCACTCCTTCACAGTATTCTTTCCTTGTTCCTCTCCATCTTGATCTCTAAATGTTGGGAGGGTCCAGTGCTCACTTCTCACTCTATGCTCCATCTACCCTCCTCCAGGCCCCAGTTTAAATTCCACTTCCATATTAGCAACTTCCAATGTATTTCTCCAGCCTGACCCTCTTCCCTGAATTTCAGACTCACAAATGCAACTTGTGAGTAGTTCTTAATATCTCCACTTACTAGTAGATGCTCACCAGGCAGCTCAGACGCCACATTTCTAAACTGTGGCCCCTGCTATACCCTTCGCTGTCCTTGAAAATCTGCATCTCATGTGGTGCTCCCTGTCTCGTAAACAGCAATTCCACCGCTGCAGCTGCTTAGGCCCAATATAGTGGCATTATCCTCAACTCCACCTCCTTACAGCCCATACCCAAATATACTTTTACATATTTGCTTCTGAATATATCCATGATCACACACCACTGCTGCCACTGTCGTCCATAGCACCAATATCTCTTGCATGAATTCTTATAATTTCAAAACACTGGTCTCCTGCTTCCACTTTTCGCCCCCTATGGTCAGTCTGTTCTCCACACAGCATTAGAAGTCTATTCTCACCCACACCCCTCCTCTGCTGAAGACCATGAACAACTTATCTGGTGTCCCTCTCTCTCTCTCTCTCTCATCTCATCTCATTTCTCTTTTGCTCCCTCTGCTCCAAACACACGGGCCTCCTTGCTGTTCCTGGGACACATCAACCATGCTGTGGCCTCAGGGCCTTACCACAGAGGCTCTTCCTTCTGGGAGAACATTCCTTCCTCCAATGTCTGCATGATTTGTTCTACTTCCTTCCAGTCTCTGTTTAATTTTCACCATATCAGGGAGGCTTTCTTTGGCTATACTAGTACATAATGGCAACCCCTGCCCTTACCCACTGGACTCCTCATCCCCTTTAATAGACTCCCCCCATCTACTGGAATGTATGCCCCGCAAAAGCAATTTTATCAATTTTGTTCATTGCTCTACTAACACCACTGAAAAGAGTCCTGGCATGCAGTAGTCACTCAATACTTGGTGAAAAAAGTAATAAATGAAATATGTTTTTTTATAAAGATGGAGTATCTAATTATTGGTTATGTTTCTTTAAAATTATTTCATTTACATAGTTTTAGTTAATTTATATTATAATGTATGTGGCTTTGTTTATTTATAGTTTTCTTTCCATGCATGGCATTAAAAGCCCAACTGGATCCTTCTATTCTGTACTTAAAAAAATAGAAGCATCGCCCTAACGGGCTTGGCTCAGTGGATAGAGCGTCGGCCTGCAGACTGAAGAGTCCCAGGTTCGATTCCGGTCAAGGGCATGTACCTTGGTTGCCATAGCTTTTATTTGATACATCTTTGAGGGATAATGAACTAAACCTAAGTCAATTTCAATTTTCTTTAAAGGTGCAGACACAAGAAGGTCTCTCCATGAATTTATTAATGACCAGAGAGACAGGTTTCTGCTCCAGGTAGTACAAGTGATTTTTCTCCCCATCGTCAAATAGAAGACTTGTTGCATAACATTGCCAAATGTTCACCTCGGCCTTTTATTTTTCCATCACATGCCCAGAACTATTGCCCTTCCTAACCTCTCCTAAGCCCACTTCAGTCAGGCTTTGGCCGTCATCATTCCACCAAAACCACTTTTGTCATCGTTGCCAATGACCGTTCTACTGCCCAATTTGAATTGTGGCCCATTGGATCACTAAACACTTTCTTCAGCTGGGGTCTCTTGGTTCTTCCAGGTCATTGGCTGCTCACTCCTTCACAGTATTCTTTCCTTGTTCCTCTCCATCTTGATCTCTAAATGTTGGGAGGGTCCAGTGCTCACTTCTCACTCTATGCTCCATCTACCCTCCTCCAGGCCCCAGTTTAAATTCCACTTCCATATTAGCAACTTCCAATGTATTTCTCCAGCCTGACCCTCTTCCCTGAATTTCAGACTCACAAATGCAACTTGTGAGTAGTTCTTAATATCTCCACTTACTAGTAGATGCTCACCAGGCAGCTCAGACGCCACATTTCTAAACTGTGGCCCCTGCTATACCCTTCGCTGTCCTTGAAAATCTGCATCTCATGTGGTGCTCCCTGTCTCGTAAACAGCAATTCCACCGCTGCAGCTGCTTAGGCCCAATATAGTGGCATTATCCTCAACTCCACCTCCTTACAGCCCATACCCAAATATACTTTTACATATTTGCTTCTGAATATATCCATGATCACACACCACTGCTGCCACTGTCGTCCATAGCACCAATATCTCTTGCATGAATTCTTATAATTTCAAAACACTGGTCTCCTGCTTCCACTTTTCGCCCCCTATGGTCAGTCTGTTCTCCACACAGCATTAGAAGTCTATTCTCACCCACACCCCTCCTCTGCTGAAGACCATGAACAACTTATCTGGTGTCCCTCTCTCTCTCTCTCTCTCATCTCATCTCATTTCTCTTTTGCTCCCTCTGCTCCAAACACACGGGCCTCCTTGCTGTTCCTGGGACACATCAACCATGCTGTGGCCTCAGGGCCTTACCACAGAGGCTCTTCCTTCTGGGAGAACATTCCTTCCTCCAATGTCTGCATGATTTGTTCTACTTCCTTCCAGTCTCTGTTTAATTTTCACCATATCAGGGAGGCTTTCTTTGGCTATATTAGTACATAATGGCAACCCCTGCCCTTACCCACTGGACTCCTCATCCCCTTTAATAGACTCCCCCCATCTCCTGGAATGTATGCCCCGCAAAAGCAATTTTATCAATTTTGTTCATTGCTCTACTAACACCACTGAAAAGAGTCCTGGCATGCAGTAGTCACTCAATACTTGGTGAAAAAAGTAATAAATGAAATATGTTTTTTTTTATAAAGATGGAGTATCTAATTATTGGTTATGTTTCTTTAAAATTATTTCATTTACATAGTTTTAGTTAATTTATATTATAATGTATGTGGCTTTGTTTATTTATAGTTTTCTTTCCATGCATGGCATTAAAAGCCCAACTGGATCCTTCTATTCTGTACTTAAAAAAATAGAAGCATCGCCCTAACGGGCTTGGCTCAGTGGATAGAGCGTCGGCCTGCAGACTGAAGAGTCCCAGGTTCGATTCCGGTCAAGGGCATGTACCTTGGTTGCAAGCACATCCCCAGTAGGGGGTGTGCAGGAAGCAACTGATCGATGTTTCTCTCTCATCGATGTTTCTAACTCTCTATCCCTCTCCCTTCCTCTCTGTAAAAAATTAATAAAATATATTTTTTTAAAAATAGAAGCGTGATGTCAAAGTTAGATCCGGGGATCTGAATGGGGCTCTTTGAGGTTGAGCGCCGCCACTCTTGCTTAGAGGAACCTGATTCTCCCTTGGTGCTTCCTGTGGGAGGAGCCTTGAGGCTGCAGACAGCCCGGTTTCCAATGCTCAGAGAGAGTAGGAAGGACACTGTGGGTAACACCAGGTGGGCCTGCTCTTTGGGGCAATATGTAGCTATTTTTTATTCATGGGGCCCAGCCATTTTGGAGCAATATGGAGCCTCTTCATAAAAGTGAGAAAAGAATTAGTCTCCCTTCTATGATCTCCCAAATAAAGGCCATCGCCCCACCATGTGGGCATCCCATTCTTTCTAACCCAAATGCCCACTTAGAATGCAAGTTATTTCCCCCTCTCTTATGAGACTGTTGACGTGTGCCAGAAATGTGAATACTGCTCCCGACGCACTTCTGTTTCCACTATTCCCAGTATGCTGTGTCAAACAAAAGGAATACAATCACCAGGTATGATAAGCACATAATGACGAAGGAACGGCAAATCAACAGAGCAGAAATAAAGCTCCAAGAAGACGCCATTGCCTTTGAAGAGTTCCTTCGAGAAAACGACCAGAGATCCATAAACGCCCTTAAAATGTTCGTGTTTTCACTCTAGCCACATCGCTTTCTGCCTCCCTCTTTCTTCTTTTCCATTTCTCAGGACACAACACAAAACAAACTAACAAATGTGTTCCTTCTCAGTGCAGCACAAGAAACTATAAACAAACTCCAAATGACGGCAGAGCTCAAGAAAGCGACCATGGAGGTGCAGGCGGTGAAAAGGTGAGGCCGCACACCAGCTTTTTCCTATCGAGTGTTCACAGCCCATTCAGTCCTGTTTGTGCCCAGCAAGACCTGAGTGGGAAGAACTCTTGTCAGTGATGATTTCATACACTTGACCACATTTTTAAAATGAGTAATCAGTTGATTGCGGATCGTCTCTGACTGTGTGTCAGGAGAGTACAGTGATCTCTGGCGGAAACCTTTCTCTAACTTGTCAATACAGAAGCCAAGAAATTCTTTGAAAAGAAGAAAACCAATGTTAGGAGTAAACAAATTATTTTCTAAGTGTCCTTTCTCTTTCAATCTAAGGTGCATTTCTTCACACATTTTCACATTTCCGCCATGGGGATTCATTTTACAATATGTTACAATGACAATTGGCAGTATTTTGTATATTTATCCTCACACTTAGATGAACCTAGCATTGATATTAAAAACCAAGATCATAGTGACCAAAAAAACCACCAAGGAATTGAGATAAAATTATGATACCACCTGCCACACTCTCAGTATTTAGTTTTTTCAAACCTGGATGCTTTCTTCCATGGTCACATAGATCTCATTTTAAATATCTTAAAGAAGCTTCCTTCTGTCATCATCCTTGGGCAGTAATTTCAATGATTCAGGAGATTCTGTAGTCTTGGAATCAAAGCACGCTAGAACTTTTTTCTTTTCTTTTTTTAAATTTTTGTTATTGTTTTATTGCTTAAAGTGTTACAAAGAGTATTAGATATGTCTCTCTCTTTTTTTTTTTGAGAATGGTTAGCACTGCTCCACAACCAGGTCCTAGACTTAAACTTATGTCCCAGCTTTTTGGGGAGTAGGACAACAGCTTGTCTAAAATGCAGCAAATGGCCTGGAGGGCAGCTTCTTTGAAACCAGTTGTTTCTAACAAAATGTATGTTTCAAACACATTCTGGCCACAGTAGCCTCATCTGTGTTAGGAGCTAGTTGATGGCGCTCCCAAGGGGGAGAATTCCCTTCTCTCCTTCGCTCTGTCTATTTATAGAACTAGAGTAGCAGCCTGTGGTTGAATAAAGTACTGTATTTATGCACAGTGGCCCTTCTGAAGCGAACTGGCTGATTGTTTTCAAGTCTCATCATCTCAGCAAGGTGCAGAAGGTAACGCAAAACTAGCTGGTAGCAGAGCCAGGGATGCAAGTGCCTGCTATCTATTTCCTTCTCTATGGCACGCAGAGGCCCTCCTCTGCAGGGAGAGCTGGAAATTTGTTTACAAAGGGAAAGGGGGCTGGCTCTGAAGCTTTTGCTTGGAAGCTGGGCAATTCTAGCCAAAATTAGCTCTGTTCTTTAAAATATATATATATATATATGATGTATTTTTATAGATTTCAGAGAGGAAGGGAGAAGGGAGAGAGAGGAAGAGAGAGGGAGAGAGAATTAGAAACATGGCTGTCACCTGCACACCTCCTACTGGAGATTGAGCCCGCAACCCAGGCATGTGCCCAATCGAACCTTGACCTCCTGGTGATAGGTAGATTCTAACCACTGAGCCAAGCTGCCAGGCGAGCTCTATTCTTTGTCGCACACCTGGGAGGCTAAGTGGTGGTATAATAAGGGACTCCCATCACTTTGTGATTGGTGATCCATGAGCTTCGTTAGATATTTAACATAAATCAAGTAAGATACACTTGACTACAGAAGAAAACATCCAGGACTTTTGTTTGTTTGTTTGTTTTTAAAATTTTTTTAGAGAGAGAAGAAGGGAGAGGGAGAGAGAGAAACATCTATGTGAAAGCAAATCATTGATTGGCTGCCTCCTGCACACCTCCTACTGGGACTGAGCCTGCAACCCAAGTTATGTGCCCTGACTGGGAATTGAACCAGCAACCTTTTGGTGCGCGGGTAGATGCCCAACCAACTGAGCTACAGCGGCCAGGGTGAAAACATCCAGGTTTGACTCTTGAATATCACTCACACACCAGGGCTTTAGGATGCTTCTGTCCCAAAGAAGTACTGAAGCTGAAGATACTGATATAGGAGTAATATCGATAAGGGTATTGAAGAGTGTGTATGTGTGAATAAGGAAGGCTTAGAAGGATAAGGGTGGAGGCCCAGTGCACAAAATTCATGCACTCTTGCAGTCCAGGACCCCTCGAGGGATGTCTGCCTGCTGGGGATGGGGCCTAAGCCAGTAGTCAGACATCCCTCTTGCAGTCTGGGGCTCTCGCAGTCCAGGACCCCTCACTCTTTACTGCCCGCCTAAAGCAGAGGTGGGAGAAGCTCCCGCCATCGCCACTGTGCTTGCCAGCCATGAGCTCCTGCATTGAGCATCTGCCCCCTGATGGTCAGTGCACGTCATAGCAACCAGTTGTTCCACTGTTCAGTCAATTTGCATATTAGGGTTTTATTATGGCTGTACTGAGGATGAAATTGTATCTGTAGCATGTCCTGAGTATTGCCCAGTACATAGTAGGTGCTCATTCAGTGTTAGTGTCCTTTGTTCTCCTCACACAAGTACCATCTTTTGCTACCTTCTAATTTCTCCCTATGTCTAACATGTAATACAACATTTCCCTTGGAAAAAAATAAGTAGAGTAAAGCTATCATCAGTCTACCCTACCTGTGCATATCCTGGGGCATGTGCTATTTAAATAAATTTCCTACTGGTTATTTCTTCTTATCTCATATTTTATTGATGCTCCTATTTTTATGGCCATACTTAGAATTTTTGTTAAGTCAATATATAATCAAGACAATGAACTTTGTAAAATCTTTTTATAAACAGTGAACACGCTTTCACACAGATCTATCTAATTATATTTTTGTTTCCTTTGAGTAGTGAAATATCAAAAACAGAATTCCTCCTTAGAGAGTACATTAAATATGGACTTTTTCTGCTGAAACTGTCTCCAAAACATTGGCAAATCAGGCAAGCGCTGAGAAGGGCGAAGCTGTCCAAAAGCAGAGAACATATAGAGGAAAATATTTCCAAAATATTAACAAGTAAGTCACATTCTTCATTTCAATTTAAGTACGTGCCCCTAATTCTAAAATGTTCAGTTTCAATGTTTATTTGCTGATTATTAATAGTCAGAATTTCTATTTCAAGCACAACCTGAACAAGGAGTCTCACTGTCTCTGTTATTATATATTGTTAATTTGGAAACTCAGGTTAATTTCAGATATAAAGCCGTAAAAATATATACATGGAGCCATAGAAAATATATTATTTACAGATGATAAGATAGCATACCTAGAACCTCCCATCCATAAAAACCTAAAAAAAACATTTGAGAAAATGGACACAAAGTCAATTACATTTATTAACCTAACATATCAACCTAAATAAGCTAACGTCATTAATTAGAAAACATGCAAGGAAATGAAATCCAAGAAAGCAAATAACCTTAATTGTGTGACCTGGAGATTTGACAAATAGAGAAATATGTCATGTTTCTAGAGAGAAAGATTTACATTGTAAAGCTGCCAAATTTTCTGCAACGAATGTATACGTTTGATGGAATTATAATAAAACTGTGACCAAAAATTTGTCAGGGACTTGAGTGTTGGGTTGGGGAGAACTTTATACAGTGATTCTGAGGTTCATCTAGAGAAATAAATACGTTTGAAGGACGGAGGTAATTATATATCTTATTAATCCTTTAAGATATATAATATATTATGACAGTGTCTTAGGAATTAACACAGTATGGTACTAATGTTTGGGAGTCAGCTTAATGGACCAGAAATAGGTGCTATTATATATAAGAATTTTTTAAAAAATATGTTTTTATTGATTTTAGAGAGAGAGGAAGGCAAAGGGAGAGAGAGAGAGAGACATCGATTGGCTGCTTCCTGCATACCCCTGACTGGGGATTGAGCCTGAAACCTGAGCATGTGCCCTGACTGGAAATTGAACCGGCAACTTTTTGGTGCATGGGATGATGCTCAACCAAACTGAGCCACACCAGCCAGGGCTAGAGATAATGATTTAATAAGTGATCAAAGTGGGGTCACAAGGAAAGACTTCTATTTCTAGTAACTTTGGGGTAACAAGAACCAGACACCCTCCTGCCTGAAAAGTCTGAAAAACGTACGAAGCAACAGTTTTCAGTCATTGGACATCAGGAAAGATGCAAAGGAATCTTTCAGAGAGAGGCAACAAATGAGATGGGCCCCGTGATGGCCTCCAGGTACTGCTGGGGACAGAATGCAGCTCTGGAAGGGGGAGCCCAGATGGGCCCAGCAGTCCCCATGAGATGAAAAGACAGAGCTGGGGTCCAGGGAGGGCACAGAGCAGAGCACTGGAGAGGAAGGGGCTACTCAGAGAGCCGATTCTGAGACTCTGGGGTGAGAACATTGACATCACAGAAATCGGTCAACAACAAATCAGGGCGGATTTTTCCCCATAGAGCTGGTTGTTAAGCATTTACCAGTACATCACAGATGGCCTTCCTGCTCAGTTCCCCTGTGTCTTTCACTACTGAGTTTAAGTTAGACACATGTGTATGAAATATTGAGTGAGCACAGTGATGACACTTGGTTAAACTCAATACATGATGTTTGACAAGAGGAAAAACAAATGGAAAGAAAAAGTGAGAAGCACTTGCATCTCACAGCTTAAGATTCAGTGCTCCCAGACTTGCCATCTAGAGAATGCTCAGACAGCAATGAGTCCAGAGCAGTGAATGGCTCACATTGCGATTTTAGAGGTTATGACTGACGGATGCAGGAGACAGAGACCACCTCGTGCCCTGTAGGAGGTCTGCCTGCTCCAGAGACCAGCCCTTGCTGTCTACATCATACGTTTATTGGTTACGATGTCCCCATCTTATATTTCTGTCCCTGGAAACTTTTACAATAATGCTACTTTCACTCAAAGACAAAGCTCTCATTTTCAGAAGTGGGGGGTCCTCCCTCTTTCTTTTCCATTTCTAGAATTCAGGAAAATAAACCGCACTGAGACCTGGAGGAAATCAGATTCAGAAGAAAATTACCGGGGAAAAAGGAGCTCAGGTAACACAAGAGATCTGAGACTTCACTCACAAAAGTAAAACCAGAGAAGGTGCCCATCTCTAAGTGGAGATCAAGGACCTATTAACCTGGAAAAGAGGGTGGGAGAGTGAGGACTGCTGTGGTTTCAAGTCAGAATGGGAGAAAGAGTGGCTGAAAGTCTTAGGAGTGCTGGTGTAAGGAAAGAGGATCTGGAGGGACCTGGGAGACACTGGATGAAAAGACCTGAGACCACTTTGCCACTGCTCAGTTCCAAATCAGGATCAGGTGTGGACATGATATGTGGGGAACAAGTGCATGTAGACATGGGGGGGAACACATGCATGTAGACATGGGGGGAACAAGTGCATGCAGATGTGGGGTGAACAATTGCATGTAGATGTAGGGGGAAGAAGTGCATGTAGATGTGGTAGGAACAAGTGCATGCAGATGTGGGGGGGGAAGTGCATGTAGACATGGGGGGAACACGTGCATGTAGACATGGGGAAACAAGTGCATGCAGATGTGGGGGGAACATGTGCATGTAGACATGGGGGGAACAAATGCATGTAGATGTGGGGGGAACAAGTGCATGCAGATGTGGGGGAACAATTGCATGTAGACATGGGAGAACACGTGCATGTAGACATGGGGGGAACAAGTGCAAGAAGATGTGGGGGGAACAAGTGCATGAAGACATGGGGGGAACACATGCATGTAGACATGGGGGGAACACGTGCATGTAGACATGGGGAAACAAGTGCATGCAGATGTGGGGGGAACATGTGCATGTAGATGTGGGGGGAACAAATGCATGTAGATGTGGGGGGAACAAGTGCATGCAGATGTGGGGGGAAAATTGCATGTAGACATGGGGGGAACACGTGCATGAAGACGTGGGGGAACAAATGCATGTAGATGTGGGGGGAACAA
>NW_005370777.1:4081197-4083479 GCF_000412655.1 Myotis brandtii
GTGCATGAAGACGTGGGGGAACAAATGCATGTAGATGTGGGGGGAACAAATGCATGTAGACATGGGGGGAACAATTCCATGTAGATGTGGGGGGAACAAGTGCATGTAGATATGGAGGGAACAAGTGCATGAAGACATGGGGGGAACAAATGCATGTAGATGTGGGGGAACACGTGCATGTAGACATGGGGAGAACAATTCCATGTAGATTTGGGGGGAACAAGTGCATGCAGATGTGGGGGGAACAAATGCATGTAGACATGGGGGGAACAATTCCATGTAGATGTGGAGGGAACAAGTGCATGTAAATGTGGGGAACAAGTGCACGGGTGACTTGTATGTGTCAATGGTAGGTATCTCCACCAATGTAACAATTAAAGTGTCCAACATTTTTTTCCCTTCAATTAAAAAAACCCTGTGATTAGAAACATATATGATTAGGTAAAAATAGAACCATGACTCTTATTTCACAATTTATGTCCCTGATTTGTGACATGTATCGTTTTGGGCAAATGCCCCCCGCCCCCCACCAGTGTGCCTTCGATTTTATTCTTATGCTTGAAATCCAATTTCAGGAGAATAAAAGAGCTTCATTTTCTATTATTATAATTCGAATTTTTTTAAGTAATGGGCATATCAACGCAGAACAATGAGTATCTTGAACCAAATAATAAGAACTAATTTCTAATTACATGTTATTTCTTTTCACCTCCACCATCACCAATGACATGGACTTCACCTGGACATTTTGAGCAGGAAAACAATGCAGGAAGCACACTTCCGTCGTAGAGAATGGCGAATCGCCCTTATCAGAGTACAGTACTTCCTTGATGAACTCTCTTGGAAACAATGTTTTTCACCAAATATCTCTCTTATTCTTTCTTTAACATACTACCACGTAGTCACACCCATCATAACAGGTGACTGAGCTCTTACAGGCCTCCCTGCGTTCTCTGAGAAGTGCCTGTAGCTGCTGTTTGCAGAAAATGCCTGTCACCTGCATCTTGGGTCTTTGTCTCTCAGAGTCTACTGCCCAACTGTTTATATGTTACTCTGCTGGCCTATGTGTTTTCAATTCACCACATCATTCAAAACTGAGGTAGTAGAACCATACAGCATTGTTGTTTATTTCAACCCTGGCTACCACAAGGGAGCTTTAAGAAAATATGTTGATGGCCAGGTTGGGTAATCCCAGCCCCAAGGAAAGGATCTGAGCCAGTACCACAGAATCCATGACAGTCATACATGACAAAAGTCAACACAGGCACTGTGCTCTGAATTCCAGGGGCACTATGGCATTTAGCAGTCACTTTTGTTTTTAATTACATGTTTATTTTGAGGTATTTGTAGATTTACATATGGTTATAAGAAATAATATAGAAACACCCTATGTCCCCTTTACCCAGATTCCCTCAATGGTGACATCTTGCAATTGTAGTACAATATCACAACCAGGATATTGCCATTAATACAGTTGAGAGACAATCAAATACAGAACATACCCAAAAGGATTCTTCATGTTGCCTCTTTATAGTCACATTCACTTCCCTCTCTCCACCTCCCCTAACCCCTGGCAACCACTAAAGTGTTCTCTATTTCTATGATTTTTATAATTTTAAGGATGTTATATAAATGGAATCACACAGTATGTAACCTTTTGGGATTGGATGTTTTACTAAGTATAATTCTCTGAGGATTGATCCAAGCTGTTGGGTATATCAATAATTGTTTCCTTTTTTTTTTTTTTTTTTTTTTTTTTTTGCTGAGTAGTATGGACACACTACAATTTAATTATTCACTCACTGGAGAACATCTAGATTGGTTCCAATTTGGGGCTATAATGAATAAAATTACTGTAAATATATTTATACAACTTTTTGTGTAACATAGTTCATTTCTCTAGGATAAATGCCTAGAATACAATTGCTGAGATGATAGTAAATACAAGTTTAGTTTTTAAAGAAACTGCCAAATTGTTCCCCAGAGTGGCTGTACCATTTTACATTCCCACCAGCAATGTATGAGGGATCCAGTTTCTTTACCTCTTCACCAGTACTTGGTAATGGTGTTGAACATCTTTTCATGAGCTTGTTTACACCTTTATATCCTCTTAGGTGAAATGTCCATTCATTTCTTTTGCTCGTTTTCCAACTGGATTAACTGTTGGGTTTTGAGAATTCTTTTTTTTTTTTTAATAGAAATCATTTTATTTATTTTTTTTTAAATTAAATCTTTATTGTTCAGATTATTACAGTTGTTCCTCTTTTTTCCCCCCCATAGCT
>NW_005370777.1:4084848-4093273 GCF_000412655.1 Myotis brandtii
TGGGGCAGGGTCTCAGGGAATCAACAGGGCAGAGCAAGCAGCTATGGCTGATCCTCAGCCCTGCCCTAAGAGGCCCCAAGTCTCAGTGTCCCTCCATACTTGCTGCAAGCACCTCTGAGGGAAAGCTGCCCTCTAGTTCCGAGTTCTGCCTGCTGCCAGACAGTCCAGTTTCTCCCCGTATGAGTCCTGGGTCCCCAGAGACTTCCCGGAACTGGAGTTCAGAGCAGTTGGGAGCTTGTGACTCCCTCCCGATTCAAAAAGACAGCTGTGTCCTCAGGTGCCAGCCCCTTTCTGTGCGTGCTCGAGCCTCTGTACCTTTGCACTTTACTTCCGCAGCTCCTCTGAGTCTCAGTGTGCTTTTCTCTTTCCTTCTAGTTATAGAATTTCCACTCAGCCAGCCTTCCTGTAGTTCTGGATGATGTTCATTTTGTCTTTTTGTTGTATTTTTGAAGTTGTTGTGGGAGGCAGCAATTTCCAGTGTTTACCTATGCCGCCATCTTGGTTTCTCGAGAATTCTTTACATATTTAGATAGTAGTACTTTGTGACTTTGTGGTTTGCAAATATTTCCTCTCAGCCTGTAGACTGTCCTTTCATCCTTTCTAATCTTGGTTTCCATGATTTCATTCTTTCATGTCCTCCCTCCCCCAACCCATTTACTCACTTTCCCCATCATCACTGACCTCTACTTGAAAGTTCCTACTTCTTTAATACTGCAATCATTTTCAATATATGCTTCTTAAAGAGTTTTCCACATAATTCTTTAATGAGCCCACATTTTCTCATTGGAAGATATTTTTAAAAATAAAACCTGCTCTTTAAAAAGCAAATATGGTATCACTCAGGGGTACAAGCTTGGTTTTGAGCACTAAGGCACATTCAGCTTTTCAAGAAGACTGAGTTAAAGTGAACAAAATGGATGTGCAATGTAGGTTGTCATGTGTTTCTCTAAGAAAATTACCTGACTCTATAGATGCACCTCAAATAATTGGTACTGTCTGGGATAGCTCTTCCTGGTGGTCTCATTGTTTGCATATGTCACCCTTGTCTGGGTGAATCTAGTTTTCTTTGACACACTCATGGAATCCATTGCTTCCTGAAATAAGCAGTCCCCTAAAAGGCTAAGCAGGCTATTGAACAAAAATTAGGTTTGAGGTTCCAAAGAAAATTTAGAAGTGAAAGCAAACCTGTTGACAGAAAATGACTCAGAAATCAGGCATCTTTTTTTTTCTTTTCTTTACAGCCAATCTGAAAGTTCAGAAGACAGTTTGGAATGCTTGATAGATGACGAAATGGACTTTGAAATGGTAACCAGATTATATTTCTTGATTTAAATATTGTGTTGGGTGATATATTCATTTCTTCTTTTGAAATTAAAATTTTCTGTTCCAAATATTCCATAACTTTCCAGAAGAAAAATATGATTTTGATACTGCTCCTCAGTTGTATATATAGTTCATCTTTGTCATGAGACATTTTATGAAAAAAAAATGCTAAAGTAGGTAATAATTTGGGAGACATATCACCTATAGTTTTCCTATAAAAAATAGCCACTTCCTGGATGCTTATCATTTCACTGGGGCTTGAGATATATTGAGGAGCTGAACTGTAAGATAAATTGACCTTCAACAAAATAGCCCTTCATGTAAAATATATTTTTATTGATTTCAGAGAGGAAGGGAGAGGGAGATAGAAACATTGATGATGAGAGAGAATCACTGATCAGCTGCCTCCTGTGCACCCCTCTACTGGAGATCAAGCCCGCATCTCAGCCATTTGTCCTTGACTGGAATCAAACCCGGGACCCTTCAGTTCACAGGCCGACACTCTATCCACTGAGCCAAACCAGCCAGGGCCAAAAACACCATCTATTATTATATAAAACACACCTTACCCAAGGCATTTTTTTTTTCGTGGCGGTAAAAAAAACACATAAAATTTACCATCGTAACTATTTTTAAGTGTATGGTAGTGTTAACTATATGCACACGATTGTGCAATAGATCCCTATAACTTTTCATATTGCAAAACTGAAACTCCATACTCATTGAACAACTCGTCTAACCCTCTCCCTCTAGCTCCTGGCTACCACTGTTGTAAGAGTTTTATTACTTTAGATAACTCATAAAAGTGGAATCATGCAGTATTTGTCCTTTTGTGACTGGTTTCACTTAGCATATCTTCCATGTTCATCCATGTTGTAGCATGCGACAGGATTTCCTTCTTATTATGGTTAACATTCCATTGTAGGGATATACCACATTTTCTTTATCCATTCATTCATTGATAGCCATTTCGTTTGTTTTTCACCCCCTGGCTATAGGAAAATATGATTAATACGGGTGTATAAAAATTAAATTTACTAAAGATAATGCATACTTACACGTAAAATTCTGGGAAATGTAAAATAATTAAAATTGGGGGAGAAAACGACCTTCATGTAGCCCCCTATCTTTATCTTCCTTCTGTGTCTTCTCCCTTGCCTTTCCCTAGACCCCTTTCCCCTTTTCCTGCCCTCCCTCTTCTGCTTCGTCCTTACTTCTTTTTCCTCACCCTCTGCTTCCACTTTCCCAACGCCTTTCCTCTCCCCTACCACCTCCAAAGCCCCTTCCCGAGGCCAGCTCTCCTGTGGAAAGGCTCCTCTGCCATCTCCACCCACGTCTCCCTCACAGTCAGCCTGGTATTCCAGAATGCATTTTTCTAGGTGAGTCACGTGTACCTCGAAGGCATGGTGTTAAGTGAATTACATTCTTCATTATTGATTCATTAGGAGCCAGAGCTGTATTTCAAAGAGCCAGAAGAGCTACTTCAGGTCCTCACGGAGCTGGAGGAACAGAACCTGACCTTGGTACAGTATTCCCAAGATGTAGATGAAAACCTCGAAGAAGTGAATAAAAGAGAAAAATTTTTACAGGATAAGATGTAAGTCATTGAAAACAAGTAGATTTATCCTATTACGCGAATTCTAACCAGAGACAGAGTCCAACTTGTTCACGAGTGGTCCTTCCTGGTGGTCTCTCTGGATTTAAGGTGAAATGTTTATGAACGATATTTACATTGTCCTGTATGAAGAGCTGAAGTTATATGTACACAGAATAGACTGGCTTTAGTTTCATTTTAGTCCCTACTTCCTTTCACATGTCAAAATATTTTCCTAACTAGCAATAATAAACTATTCAAAAGAACGGAAGGGTCACTTACTGCCTTAGTTTTTGTTCACGCCCGTTTTTTGCCCTATCATCTGGCTAATCACACCATGCTTTGGAATTAGTGCTAACAAATGCATTTTCCTTGGCTGTGACTCTCCTCAGCAAAACAGCTTTTTTTGGTGACTTAAATATTGTATCATTTTGTAATGTGATATCAACATATCAGGGCTGTGATAAAAGGGACTTCTGTCAGGGGAAGGAGGCTGATTTGATGACTCACAACACTCCTTCCTATTGTAAAATTTTATATTATTACCATTTTGGTCAACAGCTCCGAGTCGCAGAGAACAGATCTTTGTATCTACCTATTCTAAAACTGTGTAGAAGCTTTTTCAGAACAGTTGTCTGGGCCAGAAGGTGGCAATCTTCTTAAACATTCAACTTCATTGAACTTTGGGACAGATTAACTTGTTCAGAAGTTATGAACCTAAAAATCATACTCTCACAGCCACCTGTTACCACTCATGTATCCTTTTAATCCATGTCTCCTCTCTCCCAGTCCTTACAGGTCTGGTGCCCCTATCTCCAACAATATGATTTTGAGGGACGGGTGGGTATGGTTGGGCAGGAAAAGGGGACCCATGTCCGAACCCATCTCCAGATCTCTATCGGAATGTCTAGGTGAGGGAATCAGGGGTCTCTATTTTGAACCCTAGTTTGGGAACACAGACAACAAGATCTCACCACAACTTGAGTTCCCGACACCTCGGCTTTGCTGCTCTCTACTGGGGGAGTCAGGGAAGTAGGAGAGGGGAAGAAAATGCTTCCGGACGGTGGTGCAAAACAGCCCCTGTGCATTCTTCTCATTTCAACCTGAGAAGTTGCATGTATGTTGGCAATGTCTTTACATATAATCTCGGGTTTGGCTTGCTGGACATCGGCTGCTAACACATGATCTGGAAGAGTGTCGATGCTCCTGGGTGATGGTTTATTGCATCAAACCACACATTACAGACAAGCCTCTTTCTTTTGTCATAGAAATTCAAACATCGAGTTCCTTTTGGAGCAGAAGGAAATACTTAGAGATAACTGTGTGAGAGAAGAGGAAAAAGCAGCAGAGCTGGAGTTAAGGTCCAGGCTATTTAGTTTTGGAGAATTTGATTCAGATTCCCAGGTAAGCATTCTTTGCCTATAGCAATCTTATTTTGGCTCATGACAAGAATTTGCATTTACCTCAGTCCTAAGCACCGGAATGGGAGAATGAACAGTAAACCACAAGCCTCAGGTTGATGACACAGGCAGAAAACCAGCTTGGACTAATCTTGCCAGTACGTAACAGTCCACTTACATAGTAAGACACAAAGCATTCAAATTGGCATTGGGGTTCTCTTAAAATGTTGCTCTAATTATGACCAAGTATGATGTTGAGATTTTCCCCCCATAAAAACATTTCTTTTAGGCAGAGTGTATACTAGTACATATGAAGTAGCTCACTGCCTGTGATCATTTTGGTAGAAATTTAAGGAGTAAATAATTGACAGAGGAGGACTGAATCAACACAATGGAATATCTGACCAACTCTGAGCTTATGATAAATTTTGGCCCCCTGGGGCTTGTGTAGTTAGTCATTATGGGAGGACCTGTAACACACGCTAATGTACTCACTTATTTACATGTTAGTCTCTCCCAGCTGGATGCAAACCCCTCGAGGGCAGGGATTTCTTACCCTTCTTCGCTAAGTTTAGTGTCCCTACAGGAGGTGCTCAATAAATGTTTGTTGAATGAATGATTAGGTTAGTTTCTAGACCCATAACTCCAACTAGCATAGGTTTTCTTGTAAAAATCATAAGATAAAAATTCATGCTGATATGTGAGGTGAATATCACATTTATGGTTATGAACTTGATTTTCAAGCAGAAGTAGATTTGGGGGAACTGTATCAGTCGATGATTGTCCTTCCCTACCCGTTGGTAGGCAGGGTTACCAAAAGCACCCCTTCCCCCCAACACACACTTCCTAGGGTGGTACAGCACCCTGAGTGAGGAGGGGATATGGTCGGGTCGCACACTGTTAGAACAAGAAGTGTGGTGCTAGCTACCTTTTAGTTTTTCAATGCTGGTTTTTAAACCATTTTTTAAAAAATTGTGATAAAATATACATAACATAAAATTTACCATTTATCCATTTTAAGTGTTACAATTCAGTGGCATTAAATATATTCACAATATTGTGTAACCTTCACCACTATTTATAGAATTTTCCATCATCCCAAATAGAAACTCTGTATCCACTAAACAATGATAGTATTTCCCCATTCCTCTATCTTCCAAGTCTACTTTCTTCCTCTATAAATTCGCCTACTTTAGGTACCACATATAAACAAAATCATACAATAGCTGTCCTTTTATGCCTGGCTTATTTCACTTAGCATGTTTTCAAGGTTCATCCATGTTGTAGTGTGTATCAGAATTCCTTTGATGACTGAAAAATATTCTGTTGTATTTATTTACCACGTTATTTATCCATTCATCTGTTGATGGATACTTGGGTTGTTTCCACCCTTCAATTTTGTTTAAATAATTCTGAAGCCGATTGACATGAAAAATGTCAGATAATGTGATAGTGCCCCTCCTTCCCACCAAGCCCCTTTCATCCAAGTTTAGGGCAGCTATAAAAAATGTAGCATTTTCAGTACTCTTAAACTTTGAGGCAACCTTGTACAGCTTATCTGAAAATTACTTTTAAAAGACTGAGATTGCGGTCACAGGCGTAATTTTGGCATTCATGTATTACCCTCTCTGGGAAAAAGCACTCTCTCTTAGGGATGTAGAATGCTGGGGTGGAAAGGGGGAAGAGAGCAAACAAATTGTCAGGGGAAAGTATTATTTTCTTAGAATTTTCTTGCTTTCCCATCCCCATTCTTTCAGATCTCAACACTTGCAAAATATAATCCTTTATGAGTAAATAAACAATTGCACCTAATTTTGAAATTCACAAAATTATCAGTTACTTTGGCGCTATAGTCAATTATGATCTATGAAATCAATTTTATTCTTTCAAAACTTCCACACTCCTAACTGTACTTAACCCCCTAAAAAACACTTTTCATTAATTCAGTATATTACTTAGGTAGTAAAATTTTAAATTCAGGCATAGATTTAATGTAATATTCAAATGTGCACAAATCATAAGTGTACCTCTCAAAGTAAGCACAGCCCCGTACCACTCCCTAGATCAGGGAAGACACCATGATCAGCACTCCCAGAAGCCTCTTGCCATCCCTTGAAGGTGACCACTATCCTCACTTCTCCCTCACTTCCGTGCTTTTGAAGGTGACCACCGAGCTTGAGATAGATGGAACCGTATAACATGCCTGGCTTGCCTGGCTTCTTTCTCTCAACATTATGTTTGAGATTCATCCATTTTGTGTAGCAGCTGTTTGCTCACTTTCATTGGACATGAAATGGAATGCAAGCTATTCCATCATTTAATTTGCAGAATGTAGTCACCTCTGGTTTAATTTTCCTTTCAACAGGGCACTGATCCAGTTCAATTGGGAGTTGTTTACATTAAGCACACAGTAGAATGTGAAATGGATAAGGCTTACAGAATCCTTGAGTTGGAAAGGAACTTTAAATGGCATCTAGACATCTCCCCATTCCTATCCAATTTTGATAACAATGATTCCTTCTATCTATTGCTCTGGTCGGATCACTTCCCATTCTGTTGGAAGGCATCCAATGTTCTTATCCTGGGAGTCTTCGACCATCCTGCCCCACTGAACCTCAGGAAGCAGGCACACCTCCCCCTGCAGCCCCTCCTCCTCCGAGCTCTGGGCTGGGCCTGCCACCTTGTGGCAGCTCCAGGGATTGGACTGACATTTGGTTTCTCTGTCAAGAGTAGGCCTGCATCTTTTTTTTATTATTATTATTCAACATTTATATTTGCATCAGAACTTAATAATCCCATAAATAAATAGAGCTCTCAATTATTTTTTTAAAAAAATCAAAGGAGCCCTGACCGGTTTGGCTCAGTGGATAGAGCGTCGGCCTGCAGACGAAGGGTCCCGGGTTCGATTCTGGTCAAGGGCATGTACTTTGGTTGCGAGCACATCCCCAGTGTGGGGTGTGCAGGAGGCAGCTGATCGATGTTTCTAACTCTCTATCCCTCTCCCTTCCTCTCTGTAAAAAATCAATAAAATATTTTTTTAAAAAAATCAAAGGATAACGTATGTATTTAGACATATTAGCAGCGTAAAGATGTATACTTCAACGCACTTATTGGGAAAACGTCTGAAAATATTACTACACTGAAGTAATCCGCAGGAATCTGACATATAAGTTCTCTAGAATACCAACAGTTCGGTTCAGGAAATTCCAAAAAAGGAAAAGGGGTCAAATAGGAAATAGCCTCAAATTAATTGACGAAGTTCAGTGCTTAATCCAACTTGATTTTTCTCTCCATTGCAATAAAAAACGACGACAAAACAAACCAACGGAGTCTCAGGGATAGGTGGGTGAGTCACTTAGATGAAAGTTCATCTACTGGAATAAATGGAGAGGCCGCCTGGGCAGGTGACTCCGGGGAGTTGGTGGTAGAGCTGACTTTCGCTTGCGAGTTACAGGAAGAGCCAGTACTGCTGCTGTTTCCATCCAGGGCATCAGAAGATACACACACACCAGGATCTGACAGCTGTGCGACGTCAGAAGACAGCATGTTGGTGATGCCCTGGAAAAATCTCTTTGGCTGATAATCAGTCTCCATTTCACATTTTCTTTTCAATGGTCCAAGAACACTTGGTCTAATGCCATTAATGGGACTCTGGCTTCTTCGAGTAGCAAATCGGGTCGTTGGGCTGGGAATCGGACTTGGAGGCAATCCATGGCTACTCACAAAACTTTGCAAGGATGGTGAAATGCACTGCTTCCCGATTCCCCGGGTGGGGGCAGATGGTGCTTGGTGACACCGGAATGCAACCGATGCGCTTCGGGGAGGCGGGTTTCTCCACATCGTTGTCACTCAGGCTGAAACTTTCCTCCCAGGAGTGGCTGATCTGCATGGCGTTCTGCACCTCGCGCTCGTGGACGGTCTCTCGGTTGATCAAGTCCATGCCCTCCTCCTGTTGGATCTGGTGCAATCGGCGGCTGTGCCTGCGGACCGGGGAGGCTGGGAGCAGCAGGCCAGGGCGGTTCGGGAACGTGGTGCTGTTGGGCCTGGCGCTCGGCGCCTCGGCCTGGAACACCGGCCAAGTGTCACTGAGGCAGTGGACCGGAGGGGC
>NW_005370777.1:4093303-4106874 GCF_000412655.1 Myotis brandtii
AGGCAGCTCCAGGTCTAGCTCCATCTTTCCCTGTTCCTGTCGGGGGCCAGGGAGGAGGGGCGGTGCTCAGAGAGCTGGGGCTCCCGTTCCCCGCAGTCCAGGACCGCCGCCGGCGCCGCCGCCGAGAATCTGTCAGCGGTCTCCATCATCTAGGCCTGCATCTCAGCTTCCCTTTACTTTGCCCTCGTGCTCGTTAGAGCCAGGCCCTCAATCTCTTTTTCATGTGTATTTTCTTTAACCTCGTCCCCTGCTTCTATTTCTCACGCTGTTCTTACCTTAAGAAAACATCTCTCCTTGTCTTTTCCTCTCGTTTAACAGGAGGAACTTAAACAAACAAACAAACAAACAAACAAACAAAAAAAAGGCTCCTGCCCATCCATCTCTAAAAGGCTTAAGTGTTCAAGAAGTCTCCGTCAGAAATTTCCGTCAGTTAACCATTCTCACGTTAAAGTTGCTTTTTCTGAGAACTAGTGTTCAATGTGTTTTTGAAATGACTCACATTGCAGCAATATTGTTTTCTCACATACAATGTATACTTCCGTCCTTTGATGGGTTACTTTACCTTTCATTTTTCTGTATTTCTTAAGTTTTCTAAAGAAATGTTAATATAAATGGAAATACAATAGGTGTTATTTAGAAAGGGAGAGGAAAAAAAATAAGCTGAATGGCAAATAGGACTTTTGCTTTGTTCTTTTACTTGTTCCTTTTATATTATTTCAGACTTCCCTAAGTTTTCTTTAAAAAGCATATTTTAATATAAGTAGGAAATAGAAAAAATTTTGAACAACGGGGGCTTTATGGTAAATAAAACCATTGGAAAGGTGGTTAAAGTAGGAGGTGGGAGAAACAAGCTGTTGGAAGTCACCTCCTGGTAATAGATCTTGACCTGTAATTGTTGGTGGCTCTGTAATTGCTGGAGTCCCACGACTCCAGGAGCCACATCTGTCTTGAGTGTTATTTTTCCTCCTTGGCTTCATGGTGATTCTCATCTTCTTGAGCAGAAGCAGGCATTGGGGCAGAATGCTCTCTGGAAACACCTTAACCTTGCCCAGCAGTTTATTGAGACCCTCTTAACTGCGAATGCCGAGCCCCCAGAAGAGAAAGAGGATGAGAATTATCTTTCGGTCCCGAAATACATCCCGAAACAAGTTACCTACAAGCTCGAGCATATCAACTACGTGTTAAAACGAAGGAGTAGCCAGGTACAGGGATCAGCAAGGTTTGGCCTAAGCCTCTGTTTAGACTAGAATACTGCCATGACTTCCCAATGGAGAGAGTGAAATTTAAACTTCCCCAAAGGCTTTTGTAGGCCAGCCAGGGAATCTGTTTTCTTGTAACTGTTCTTTTCCTCTGAGAGAATGCATTCATTTATTCAGCAAACATTTAGGAAGTGCATAGTTATGTGCAAGGTGCTGTTTTAGGTATAAGTGTTAACCTAAGAAATAGCTCCTGCCCTCCAGGTGCTTACAGTCTAGACAGGGAGATAAGGCATGCATGCAAATAACTATTAGACAGGATGATTACAGTTTTAGCAATTAGACTAATAAGTGCAAAAAAAAAAAAAAAGGAGGCTCACCTGCAATGCTGCAAGGAAATGCATTGCAGTGGCAAAACAGGATTTAAATGTGTATGTCACCTCTACGTGAATGCCCAGGGAATCAGATACACAAAAACATTTAAAAAAAATCACAATTACTTTTATACCTAGAATAAAATATTTTTAAAGAAAATAATCCAAGGTGTTACTGTAGCAATGATCTGACTATAAATTGTTATAAATATCATTGCTGCATTTTCTCACTCTTCTAAGTCACACTGAAGTTTTTCTTTTCAAGGAAACATTTAGTGTTATATAAAAGCCTTTTCATTATACTATAGTAAAACAGAACTTTACATTTATTGAACAGGCAAATAGTGATGTGATGTTGTTTTCTGCTTTCCTTTTCTTCTCACTCTCAGGAAAAACTGATAGACTCTCTTAGTAAAAAAATTAATCAAGTATACAAATTCTGCATCGGAGATAGTGAGGTTGGCAGCCTCAACCCACTCCAAAAGCTGGTAAAAGTAGAGTCTCGCCTGGTGGAACTGAGTGATCTCATTGACGCCATTCCCAAAGAAAATGTGGAGGCAATTGAGAGGATAAAACTAAAAGAACGACGGCAAAAGTACGTCTTATATAAATGTAGTGGATGACTTAATGAGTAGTTGTATTTGTTTGGATTCCACATTTAGCAAGTCTCTATTATATGGCAAAGATAACCACATAGAGACACAGTGGGAGGAACCAAACCTAGCCCTGCCCTCCTCATAGAACTATTTTTTAGTGGGGAAACACATTCACCAAATATTATCTATACTAATAAAAGGGTAATATGCTAATTAGACCAGGTTGACTGGACATCTTCCGGACATCCGACTTCTTTCCAGACAAAGCCACGATGGCAGGGGCTGAGGCAGAGGCGGTTAGGGGTGATCAGGCAGGCAGGGGAGCAAGCAGTTAGGGGTGATCAGGCTGGCAGGGAAGCAAGCATTTAGGGGTGATCAGGCCAGCAGGGGAAGGCAGTTGGGGGCCATCAGGACAGCAGGCAGAGGCAGTTAAGGGCAGAGGCGGTTAAGGGCCATCAGGGAGGCAGGCAGGCAGACAGGTGAGCGGTTAGGAGCCAGCAGTCCCAGATTGTGAGAGGGATGTCCGACTGCTGGTTTAGGCCTGATCCTGCAGGGTAACATGCAAATAGACTGAACAGCAGAACCGGTTGCTATGACGCACACTGATCACCAGGGGGCAGACGCTCAACGCAGGAGCTGTCCTCTGGTGGTCAGTGCACTCCCACAATGGGAGTGTCACTCAGCCACAAGCCAGGCTGATGGCTGGCGAGTGCAGCGGCGGTGGCGGGAGCCTCTCCTGCCTCTGCGGGCCTAAGCCATCAGTCGGACATCCTCCAAGGGCTCCTGGATTGCTAAAGGGCACAGGCCAGGCTGAGGGGATCTCCACGTCCCCCCTGCAGTGCATGAATGTTGTGCACCGGGTCTCTAGTTATGAAATAAATGTGCCATTACCAATGGAACATGAGCACTGAGGAGGAAAGGAACCAGAAGATCAGAAGTTCACCAGATGCAACTTACATTTTATCTGTAAAATAGCAGTAATGACTTATAGAGTTGTTGTGAGGATCATTAATATTAGATATTTTGTTACTGCTTACTATATTACTGGTGCATGTGGGATACTGCTTCCCACATATAAAAATGAAATCCAGAATAGATTAAGGTGATATTGAGAAATTTTATCAAATATAAAGCAAATGTTTAAAAATTTTAAGATAAAGATTACTCCTTCCATTACATGACCTATAATTACACTAATAACACTTGTATCTTTTTTTTAACATATATTTTTTTTATTTCAGAGAGGAATGGAGAGGGAGATAGAAACATCAATCATGAGAATCATTAATTGGGTACCTCTTGCACGCCCCCTACTGGGGATCTAGCCCACAACCCGGGCATGTGCCCTTGACTAGAATCAAAACCTGGGCCCCTTCAGTCTGCAGGCCAACACTCTATCCACTGAGCCAAAACAGCTAGGGCCACTTCTTTTTTTTCAGCAGAAAATAGTTATCCAAGGATAATCACAACTTATTTTCAGTAGTGATACATGAATCTAATTCCAATCGTTTATTGTTCTTATCCAGAGAATTTTAGTTGATTTTCCCCATGGTTTGGAGGCACCTAACATAATATCTGATCTAGTATAAAAGTATTTAATACATGTTAACTCTTAAAATTAAATATGTCCATGAAATAGCTATCACTTATTGCCTATTCTGCATCAAGCATTGGAGTAGAAAGATGGTCTATCAGTGGTTGGCAAACTGCGGCTCTAGGTCATCTAATTTTATCCTCACAACCCGAAAGAAAACAAATTGCATTTGTTGGTCTTAACTTGAGAATACCATTCAAAAAGATTAACTGGAAAATGCATTTTTGCGGTAATTCACTGAAGTACACATTTGTGGCTGGTGTACTTTTCTGTATATTTCAAGAAGACTTAAGGGAGGGTTGGATAACTGGAAGTTAATTCGAGTGGCCATTGTACAGATGAACTGTGACGTGCTGAGTTTGAGTGATGAGAAGGCTTTACTGAGGTGCTTATTTAGACCAAGAGGGGATAGATTTTTACTTCTTCCAAAATGGTGGCATGCAATTTCTTCCCATTTCAACACAAATCGGATGCGTTATTAAGATTTCACCTGAATATTCAAAAGCCATAGTTATGGGTGAAGAGGAATAATTACTTTCATTTAACCTTAATAGAAATATTTAGATTGGTCATTAACTTTCTGTGACTTATAGTTAGAACATTTTCCCCTCTTGACAGGTTTCGTGAAGAGAAAATGAGAGAAAAACAAAAACACCAAGAAGAAAGGCTAAAAGCTGCTCTGGAAAGAGCAGTAGCACAACCAAAGAAAAAGGTTTGTGTTTTGCTATTAATAGGTCCAGCTATAGCTGCTATATCAAAGTGTGAGTGCTTCTGTGGTATAAAGACAAAATATCTAATTCACCGAATTTATCCAGATTAAACTTCAATAGTCTTTCTTGCTCAGCTTCAATTGGTCTCTCTCTGGTTCCTTGTTACTTTTAGAATAATTCAAATTACTGGGTAACAGTTCTCCATTAGGCCTACTTTGCAGTAAAAGAAACCTGTCCCTTCCTTTTTCTTTCCTTCCAGGTTCACGAAACCAGATAATTTTAAAAACTAGTTTTTGAATAGGTAGTACAGGCATATGGTTCAAAGTTCAAAAGATACAAGAGTAGTCAGTGAAAGTTGTCATCCTTAGTTCCCCCTGCCCCAGAAATAATCATTGCTAACAGTTTCATCTGCATTTTTCTGGAAATATCCTATGTATTTGTGTCAATTATTCTTAATGGTAGCTGATAATCTTCTTCCACTTAACAATGGAAATAGTGAAGCCAGAGAATTACATATAAGGGTCTTCTAACCCTCACATTGTAAAAATAATGACATTAATAGTTGGAGTTAAAATTATATCCCCAGTGTCACTTCAGATGTAAAAGACGAATCAGGACTAGAAGCCAAGGTTCTGTATATTGCAAGATCACCTGTAATAAGAAGTTTGGGGTTGGGCAGAGAGCTTACGGTCCGTCTCCGCACCGAGTGTGGAGGGCCTTTTGTTTCCATATGCCACTCTCCCTCCTCTAGCTCTGGGTCTGAAATATATTCTAGGAATCCAATTTCATGGCTATCTACAAAGATAATGTGGAAATTGATTGTTAACACAGTGATAGCTAACCCATAGTGAATGCTTATTGTGCACCTCACAACCAGCCTTTTGAGGTAAGGACTTGAAAAAAGTTCCGAAGTATGGTAATTGTAAATATGTGTATCAAAAGATAATGATTACCTTATTTAAATAAACATTTCATCTTAAAAAGAGTCTGTACCTCTCTAGTTCAGTACTTGTCCTCTACCTCCCGAGAATTAACCATTCATCATTCTCCCACATGTATACACTCCACTAAATCCACAAAATTGAAATTATTTAAAATATCCTTCCTTCTAGACCATGAATGAGTTTTATGACCTCTGTATCTCCATTGCCTAGCACACAGTGGATACTCAACAAATGCTTGTAAACAGACTAAAAATGAGAATGAAAACTAAAACTGGAAGAAAATAGAAAATAAAAATGGTGATCTGATAAACTGACAATGTATGAAAACCTGTGATAGAAGTTCTTACCCAGTTGGGATACTTCATCACGGGAAATTTTCTCAGATAAAAAATTCTGACTTTAGGAAAGGAATTCAGGGGTTCCGTTCCCCTAAGGGCATTTTTGTTGCTATAATTATGGGGAACTCTACTGTCATTTAGTTCACTGGGGCCAGGAATGTCAAACATTCTGCAATGCAAGGGACAGTCTCACATAGGGATAGTGCTCCTTTTAAGACACAATAGAGATGCCCCATCAAATCTCAAGTCCAATAGAATATCATAGTTTTGTCATCTATTTGATACAAATTCAACTGTCAAAGCAAAATCGAAAAGTTTACAGAGGAAAGACTAAAGATGATTTAATTGAGTATATGCCCCAGAGAAAATGAGTAGGTGTGAAACTAAGGATTTCCCCTAAGCCTATGCTGGTGGGAACACCTCCAAGAGCCTCCATTTCACTAATGTTTAAAATCAATCCCTATGTAATTGACTATTTACTATTTTAAGCCTTATTACTCCTTGGAAAAATCAAGTTAATATTAGTATTTTACTTAGACTTCAATAGAAAAAGATTATTCTAAAGAATATTATTATTTCTTTTGTTTCAGCTGGGAAGAAGACTTGTCTGGCGTTCAAAACCGTTATCTGATAGCAAACATCAACTACTTTTAGTCAAGGATACAAGAGTAAAATCAATAGAGGAAGAATATTTTTTCACTTGAATAGAAGCAGTAAGGCCAAAATGTTTTAGGCATATTTTAAAGATTCTGGTTTACAGTAATGGCAATATTCTGCCCCATAGGCTTGCCTATTCAATGTGACGAAGACATGCCCTTGTTCCAAAGGTTATAGGATTGGAAATGGGGAGTTATTTCCTTTTGTTGAAGGCTTTTTATTATCCATTGCCTAAGTATTATTCTAAACATTATACACCTATACTTCGATTTGTCCAAGTTGGGGATACACATCCAAAGTTATTTTATTGATGTAACTATATGGTTAATGACCATTAAACCGCAATAGTGGCATCCTCTGACATGAGACTTTGAGGTTATGTCTCAGAACATAATTGTGAGACTGGTTTTTAATTCATATTAAGGAGTACTGTTCAGAAACTTAATCCTCTTAAATGAACAAACCCAACTGCCTTCAACCTAAATGTCAGTTCACAATTTCTGTTGTGCTGTATATCCACAATCATTTTCATTTTTGTTGTTTCATTTTGGCTGTATGTGTATACTATTTAAGCGTACACTGTTATTTGTCTATTACTAAGTAAAAAAAATATATATATATATATTGATGCAAAGAAAATAGTTCACTGTATACATGTAAAAAATGGCTCAAAAAACTTTAAAAGAAGCAGTTGCTTTTAAAAGGTCTCAGTTAATATATAATTACAAGAAAAGGGCTGTAATTCATCTTCATAAACATTTATAAAGCATATAAATAACTCTTCTTTATAGAAAAAAATAAGAACATTGGGCTTACGAAAGAAAACCAACTTGAATGAAATTGGATAGCTTTTAGAGCCTTCTTTCTGTAAATAATTTTTCAGTTGTTTCAACACTGAGTTTTGCATGTAATAGTTCACAAGTCAAGTTGAAAAAACAAATTTTTATTGTCTAGAAATATATATATAAAAAGAAATTTCCCACAAAAGATGCTATTCTCTCATTTCTCCATCTTCTTCCTCTTCTTCAACACCCCTGATATAAAGGACATTATTACACCTGTAAACAGAAAAACAGTTCATTTTGTTGTTCCAACTGGAAACAATGTAATATCTGATTTACAATTACTAGATTTTTTTCATTACAAAAATACTGACTGCTAAATTTATAATATAGCATTTTTTTCCTTTCTCTTTTTAAAGTTTTACCACTGATTTATTACAAAGCACATGGTACTTATTTTCTCACCATGTGGTTGTTATAAAATGGTATCTTTATGATCTTCCAAAGGGAATGACTAGAATTTGAAGGTATAAAGTTAGTTCTAGAAAATGAGTTTAACTAAAAATCCTAGCAGCAGCCAGACCCAACTACAATTAAAAACCAAGCTCTTTTAATTAAAACCACTAAAAAAGGTTACAGCTAAAACCAGAAAGTTTAATATCAATACTAGAAAAATCTTAAGAATGAACAGCTCCAAAATACTTAAATCTTTGACAAGTTTAACAATTTCAGGCTCTTGAAGTCTAGTTGTAGAATAATTTGGTAAATTAATAGCGTTTTTAAAAAGTAATTCTGAAACTGAGGCATTAAATTAGTTTTTTTAAACAGGTTATTTCTAATGTTCACCAGTAATTCCTTACATACACTACTACTGTTTTGTTACCTTATTAAAACTTCACCCAGGTGTCCAGACAAGGCTCCATCTATGTATTCTTCTGTGTTTGCAAGCTTTAAATAAAAAGAAAATATATTACTGGTACAGAAGGAAAATAGCTAAGACACACCTAATACCGGTGAGAGAACTTGTTAACTGAGACCTTTTTATATCAACTCATATTTATTTATAATTAATATTAGTTTTCTATCACTATTGTAGTACATATGGTTTCACATAAATATTAGGTAAAAGTTAACATTGATGTATGTAGAATATATAGTAAAAATTGTTTCAACATAGTTTTTTAAAAATCTCTCAGTTGTGTAATATTTCTTTCTAGTAGACATTAGAATAACATGTCAAGGAAGGAAATCTCCCAAATTATGAATAAGTTGACTAAAGTTTTCCAAAGCAGAAATTAACTTCTCTTGGAATACTAACTTTATACTATAGTATCATATTGAGGAACCCAATGGATGTACAAAAGTTATGGCTAAAATACTTTCATATTAGTCATCAACCAAACCAAAGACTTGAAGAATTTTTTTTAATTACGTGCTAAAAAACAGGAAAACATGTTCTTAAAAAGGAGGTTAGACAATAGCGTAACCTTACAAGCTTCCAGTTATAAAGTAATCACTAGGATATAATCTATAGCACAGGGAATATAATATCACAATAACTCTGTATAGTGACAGATGCTTATTAGATTCATCATGATCACTTTGTAGGGCATATATGTGTGTGTGTATATATCTATCTATCTATACACACACACACACACACACACCACACACACATATATGTACATATACATATATATATATATATATGGTGTCCTAAAAAATGTACACACACTTTGAATGATTATAAAGTCAGTATTTATTAACATACAGTTCATTTTCAAAATGAAAAAATCTCCAGACATGAACAATTGTTTTTGTCAACTCCTGTTTTCAAACTGATGACCGTTCTGGTCGTTACTGCTGATAATGCGAAGGAATGGAATAGCAAACACCAAGAATCATTTTGTTGGGTATCTGTGCACCCTTAATTTGCCGACTGTTGCCGGTTTTGTACCATAAACTCTCTTTTATGTATCCCCATAAAAAAGTCTAGTGGATAAATTTTCTTTGTTCAAAGCTTAATTTGGCTTCACTCATTATTTCAAATCAGTTAAACCTGAAAAGGAGTGAAAATTAAGTGAGTTATCAGCTGTTAAAGTGTGTATACATTTTTGGGAGACACACTTTGAAGAATTATAAAGGCAGTGTTTATACTTCAACTACATTTTCAAACTTCCAGTAGCATTTTAGGATGAATATCCTTTGTTCAAAGATTAGTCTGGCTGAAAAGAAACATCAATTGAGCTATCAGACGTTAAGGTGTGTATTACATGTTTTTTGGGACACCCTAGGTAGCTAGATATAAAATCACTATGTTATAAGCCTAAAGCTAAGTATTATATCAACTATACTTTATTTTGATCCAAAACGCCTTAGGAACTGGGATTTGATACTCATTCATAAGTATTTAAATGCAACACTTTCTTTACTATTCTGGCTTGTGGGTTACATACCTACAATGTGATAAAACATTTTATACAGGGATTTGTGGAGACCTGAGGTCTGATATAGCCTTCATGTTTCAACTGTTAAATGTTAAACATTTAAAAGTTTTTATAAAGTAACCTTTATAGTTAGGGAACTATATTACTCTAATTTTAGATCAAAATGTTTAGCTTTCTTCTACATACAGGTAATAAACTTTACTTTTAATTTTTAAAAATAACAATCCATATAATGGGCACTCAATAAATATGTGCTAAGAGGACAAACTCAAAGGCATCATTAACGTAGTTACGTTACTTCAAAACTGGCAAGTTCACTAGGAAGCTATATTACTTTTTAAAAAAATTATTCTTTATTGTTGAAGAAAGTTACATTACTTTTAAAACCAAATATTTGGCGGGTATTCTTTACTCCCTTCTTTTATTGAGATAATAGAGGCCCGGTGCATGAATTCGTGCACTGGTAGGGTCCCTTGGCCTGGCCTGAGGGGATCGGGCTGAAACTGGCTCTCTGACATCCCCCGAGGGGTCCCAGATTGCAAGAGGGCGCAGGCCAGGCCGAGGGACCCCCACCAGTGCACGATCGGGGCCGGGGAGGGACCATGGGAGGGCTCCAAGGTGTGTCCGGCCCATCTCGCCCAGTCCCCAATTGGCTGGACCCCAGCAGCAAGCTAACCTACCATTGGTTAGTGTGTGTCATAGCAACTGGTCGAATGGTGGAACAGTCGGAGGGACAATTAGCATATTAGGCTTTTATATATATATAGATAATTCCCAAAATACAAAATTCACTCTTAAAGTATACAAGTCAGTGGTTTTACCTATATTCATAAAGTTGTGTATATATAACCATCACCACTATCTAAGTGTGGAACATTTTCAACACAAGCGATACACTCTCCAGATTTTTTATGGCCTTGGTAAACGATTACTGCTTAGGGAATTTTCCAGGCCAAATCATGCTCTATATAAATTTTGGGGACATGAGCATCATCTGTTAAGGTAGAAAATAGTATGGCTGTTCCTCAAGAAATTATACAAAGAATTACTGTATGATCTAGCAATTACATTTCTGATATATAACTAAAAACAGACTCAAGCAGATATTTGTACAGCCATGGTCACTGCATTAGTCACACTAGTCAAAATGGGGAAATAATCCAAATGTCCAACAGAAGAATGGATTAAAATGCAGAGTATACATATAATGAAATATTACTTCCATAAAAAGAAATTCTGATACATGCTACACCATGAATGAGCTTTGAAAATATTATGCTATAAGCCAAAAGGACAAGTATTGTAGGATTCCATTTATATGAGGTACCTTTAATAGAGAGACAGAAAGAATAGTATTTACCAAGGGACTGGAGACAGCGGAAATGGGGAATTACTGTATTTTTTAATGGGTACGGAATTTCACTGTGGGATTGAGTCATACACTTGAAAATGGTGAAAGTGGCACATTTTGTTATCACAATTTTTAAAAAGTTCACAGAAATATTCACAGAAGCTAATGTAACAGACATGCAGTCAGTTGACCAATTCATTTGGCTGATATGTCTTTTCCCTCAAGAAATCAGAGTACTGATGTTGTACTTTCAGCATTCATTAAAAACTTAAGAATTTGCCCTAACTGGTTTAGCTTAGTGGATAGAGCATCAGCCTGTGGACTGAAGGGTCCCAGGTTCGATTCCGGTCAAGAGCACATACCAGGATTGTGAGCTCAATCCCCAGTAGGGGGCATGCAGGAGGCAGCCAATCAATGATTCTCTCTCATCATTGACGTTTCCATCTCTCTCTCCCTCTCCCTTCCTCTCTGAAATCAATTTTTTAAAAATTGTTTTTTAAGTAAGAATTTTACTTGAAAAAATTTTTTTCAGAGTTAAGTGCTGAGAAAGGTTTTTTTTTTTCTGCAAATTTGTGTTTTCCCCTTCTGGCAATAGGAATCAAATGTCCAAGCTCCTAGGGTCAAATCTGGGGCTGTATTTTGGTTTAACATATCTCATACGCAGTTCATCACATCCTCCCTGATCTTGGCTTTTTCCCCTGAATTTTTGCTTTATCAATTCAATTAACTGCATTCTCATAAGTCACACTAAACCTTAGAGGAGTAAAGTGAAGAAAAAGAAATGCAATTTAGTGATTTTTATAATTCTTTAGCTTACCTGCATGTTCATATAGCCATCTACAGATACCAGGTAGCCTTTGTACTCCATTCCCCACTTAAGTTTCACCATTACTGGCTTTCCTGTTAATCCGTTGAGGAAAGGTTTGGGATTGAGGGGCAAACTCTGCACAAAGAAGAAAAAAAGAACTCAATTATTTTCCAGAGCTCAGTGCCCGCCACCTACTCTGGTACCAAATCACCAATTTTTATGGTATCACTTTTATTTGTTCAAAAATATTTAAATACCCAGTTAGCCAATTTCCTCTTCAACCATCAAAATGTATACAAGTATTCATTATTTCCTTAGGAAACACTTAATAGCTATTAAACATCACTCACTGTTCCAGGTTACAAAGAAACAAAGGCAAAGGCAGTTTAAAAAAAAATGCAGGGGACAGTCCCTGTCCTCAAGAAGCTCACTCTAGGAGGAAGAAGGGCAAAACACATACAAATAGATTACTGCAAGGTTGTAAGAGGAGATATGCTGTACAAAGGGCGAACCCAATCCAGTGTTAAGAGAAAAGGAAAAGCTGCCTGAAATAAGCAATGCTCCCATTTCAAAGGATGCGATAGATTCCCAGGGGGAAAACAGCAGTTGTAGGCAGAGGAGACTACCTATGGAACAAGCAGGGAAGAATGAAGCAACCAACAATGCAGTGCTGTCAGACTAACTCCCAATATGCGACTACAGAGGGAAGCAGGGGCACTAGACAGTCTTTTGCTCGAATCCTAGGAACGAGGACTGGGTCTTGCTTAACTTCAGTGCCTCTTACATGTGAGCTATCACTTAATGTTTCTTTATTCAGCAAAGGAGTAGTATCCTTAGTAATCACACACTTTTCTCCTCCGCCTGCTCACCCATCAGCCCAAAGAACCAAGAAGCTTAGCTACTAACCCTCCTTTTTATTTTTTAAAAAAGCACATTCAGAGTTACCTAGGGACAAGGGGACTGCTGCAATCACCTCCCAATGAGTCTCCAGTTTCCACTCTTTGTCTTTCTCCAACTTATTATCCACACAGCAACTGTTATTTTTTTTATCATATCATGTTTCTGCTTAAAATGCTTCAATGGCTCCCAATTGCAGTCGGAGTAGAATCCAGACCTCCCCATGTGGCCTGAGAGGTCATAACCACCATTCATGCAAGAAACTGGCTTTCTGTTCATGCCTCCAAGGGGTCGAGCCTTACTTCCGGCCTCAGGGCCAATCAATGCTCCTGTTTCCTGGGCTCGGTACACGCGCCCTCCAGCTCGTTAAGGGGCTGCGTTTCCCGTCATTTAGGTTTCAGGCTAAACCCCTCCCCTTCCGGGGGTGCTCTCCCTGACCGCTCTGCTAAGGTACCAGCGCGCCCCTCCCAGCAGCCTGCTTGCCTCCTCCTTAGCACGGATTATTTGTAATTCTATATGTTTCTGTTGTTGTTTGATTAACGTCTGTCTCCCACGCCCGACAGACTTAACCCAGACCAAGGTCGGCAACAGTGCTTTTCACCTCATCGTCCTACCGCCGAGCACAGCACCTGGCAGGTGGCAGGCACTCGGTAAATATTCGTTAAATGAACAAAGGAATGCTCCGAAGCCTGGGCTCTGTGTTCAGAGCGCGACGCGTCCCAGCAGCATGGAACGGAAGCGGGCTTTCATTTCCAAGTGGGGCGGGAGACACCTCCTCGTCCTCACCTCGACCCTGCGGCCCCAGCCAGCGAGGATATCTCGGGCTCAGATTTGAAAACGAAGCCGAGGGGAAGGGAGCGGGGGCACTCCTGGGCAG
>NW_005370777.1:4106999-4111788 GCF_000412655.1 Myotis brandtii
CTGCCGCCCGCCCGCGCAGCGCCTCACGCGGATGAATGGGAAAGGCGCGAACCAACCACCAGGCCCAGCGACGCGGAGCCCCCGAGCGCGCGCGCTCTCTCTCCCCGTCTCTCTGGAGACGCCATCCCTTCTCTTTCCTCCTTACCATCGCGACGACGAGCAAATGCTGTAGGCTACTCGCCGCCGACCCAGCTCTTGTCCGTCCCTGGTGCCTGGAGCGCCTACCCCAGCACGGACCACGAGAAATGGCCGCCCAAAAGCAGCGTGACCTTTCACCTCCGACTACTGCTCTTCCGCTCCTATGATTGGACGCAAAGAAGTATGTGCTGATTGGAGGAGATGGTGAGCAGTGTATCCTAGCAACCAGCGATGCTGCGCGCTTTGGATCCTTCCGCGCCGGCCTTTGGGATGCCTCCGCCCCTCAACTCGCGGGGCGGGGGGGCCCCCTGCGAGACTGCGACGGTAGTGAGGCCGGCGCGGTTTCTGAAGAAGGAGTTCGGGGCTCTCGAGTTTCTTCCTCACTTTCCCTCAGATTCTGTGATCTGGGGGCTCCTCTGCCATTGTCCCCTTCTACTTGACTGTTCGCCATTCTGTAATGCTCACTTCGACCCACTTAAAAAAATGTGGGAGAAGCAAGACTAAGGGAGGTGAAACGCACCAAAGAAAGTCAAGTACAGAATATATTTCAGATGAGATCCTATGGAGACTAGACTATGGTGCGGTCTTTTGCATCGCCAGCAGACACCTGGCGCGGCCCTTTTTCGTGAACAGGATTTATAAACTAAGGACGTGGGGGATCTTTACACTCGCCCTGACTATCCTTGAGAGCGCAATGGTGTTATTGGTCAGAATCCCACTTGTTCTTCTCCAGTTCAGACTTTCAGCTCGCTCTGATCTGAAATGCCTAATGCAGTTCTTGGAGAATACACACTTTTAGTAGTACTGTTTTTTGGTTTTGTTCTTGCAACGCTAAGGAGAGGAATTTGGGCTTTAAGTTTAGAAGTTGTGTATTGAGGCCTTGTGGAGAAGTGGGAACGACCGGAGGCAGCCTGAACTCAGAACCTCCGTCCATCGCGTGAGGATTAGTGTCGGGCAGTTTCTTAACTTCCTAAGGCTTTGTTTCCTCAGCTGTACGTGGCTTGATAAACTAGCCACAGCTTTCTGGGGATTAAATAATTAATGAGGAGAGGTTAGGGCTGTGGTTGGCCATGTAAGGGCTCTGTAGATGTTAACTATAACTTTAATGTTGTCCCTGCAGATGTTGGAGAATGCTGACAAAATACAGCAATTTGGGGCATGGTTTATGCCAAAGAGTTGGAATTATTTACCCCAAAGTTCAGTGGGTTTTTTCCTTAGTTCCAGAACCATTTAATGGATATTTAGCTTTTGTACAGATTTGGCGTTCCTCCCATGTGCCAGGCTCTCCTTCACAGTTGTTATAATGGAAATCTTCCTACACAGACCCATTTAGTAGTCACAGCCCCATTTCTGAGATGAGAAATGAGCTGAGCAGGTAACTTGTGCAGGGCCAAGCTGGGTTTCAACCTGAAGATTCTTTGCTTTTCCTACTTTATGATGCTAACTTTCAAAAGCTTTAGAAGTCTTATTTAGAACTTATTTTCTAATTTTTTTCATTGAATTTATTGGGGTGACATTGGTTAATAAAATTATATAGGTTCCAATTGTTCAGTTCTATAATACATCATCTGTGTATTCACCACCCCAAGTCATGTCTCCTTATGTCACCATTTATCCCCCCCTTTACCCCATTCTACCTCCCCCATCCCTTTTCCTCTCGTAATCACCATACTGTTGTCTGTGTCTATGAGGGTGTTTTGTTTTTTTTTGGTGATTGATTTTTTTTTTTTTGCTTAATCCCTTTATTTTTTATACCCAGAACTCCAATCCCCCTCCCCTCTGACAGCTGTCGGTCTGTTCTCTGTATCTATGAGTCTGTTTCTATTTGTTAGTTTATTTTGTTCATTAGATTTCACATATAAGTGAAATCACATGGTACTTGTAGACGACTTATTTTTTAGATATACTTTAGAAGACTTATTTTTTTAGCTGTTATTTCAGTGAAGGAAAACAAAACATTACTGTAATCTACATTAAAATGGTTATGTTCAAAGTTGGTTTTTCTCCTTATGTTAAATATTAATCTCATGTGGATCCTAAAGCAAATTAAATCTGAAACATTACTGGAGGCAAAAATAACAAAACTGAAGCTGCCCTACTTCAGGCACATAACGAAAGGCAGGGTTCTTCAGAAAAGACAATAATGCTGGGAAAATAGAAGGCAGCAGGAAAAGAGGAAGACCAAATATGAGATGGATTGACTCCATAAAAGATGCCAGAGCTGAGTGGCTGTTGAGAAGAGGACATCGTGGAGTGGCCAGAAGTCATAGTCAGGTTTATTCATACTAAGTTCTAGCAATTATCCGGCTATGCTAATTGTAGCTGCTGCAATTCTGAAAACAAAACATTTTAAACATTACACTTGGTACCATATATTTGGTCAAGTCCCTGGACCTCTCCAGGCCTTAGTTTTGCACTAGTCAACTTAAGGGATTGAAACAGATTATTTTAAGGGCCTTTCTAGCTTCAATATACTATTACTAGAGGCCCGATGCATGAAATTCGTGCAAGGGGCGGGGGCCTCTGCCGCCTCTGCCTCCTCTGGTCTAATTAGCATATTATGCTTTTATTATTAGGGGCCTCTGCTGCCTCTGCCTCCTCCCCGACCACTGCGGCTTCATACGGAAGGATGTCTGGTCTAATTAGCATATTATGCTTTTATTATTATAGATCTCTGATATTTTAAATTAATAACTGGAAAAAATGAAGATTAAAATAAATATAATTTCCATTGTAACTATGCTTTCAATTATAGATTAGTTATAATTTATTAATTATTAATACATATTAATTACTTTACAGTTTGGGCAACAGTAAGCTTCTTGTAGATTAAACCTTTCAGTTTTCCGTGTATGTTGAGAACACTAGGCAGTAAAATATAATTATTTTAAAAGCATACAGTGTAAAGTGAGATTTTTCAGTGATGTTAACACTTGTATCTTGATTCTCAGAGTACAGTAGAGCAATTAAAAATGTGATAAATTAAGAAGGAAAACTAAAACTGGTTAATCCTTACAACAATGTTGTGAAGTAGGTATTATTAGCTAGAGTTGCTAAGTAGCTTGCTCAAAGTGCCACAAGGAATATACCTTTAAGTCAGGATCTGTCTTTCTCCAGACTTTGCTCCTTTAGCTCTTCTAATCCAAACTGTAAGAACCTCAGGGAAAACAAACAAAGCATCTTCCACACACAGTTCATAGCCTCAGTAAGATAGTGAAATTCCTATACTGCAGACTGAGAGTGAATTCTTTTGAGAGATGTGACTGTCGACTTAATTACCCATACACATGACCTTCTGTATAGTATCAGATTCATCTGTCAGTCTCTGAATCAGGCTTTGGTGAGTGGTCAAAATTAAGATCACTCATATCAGAATGTCTGCTATGCTCTATTTCATTCTCTGTCTATAAGCAGAGGACACATAAACAGCTAGCTCCTGGGACTTTAGAGGAAGACTTAGCTTCTTACAAACCTACCACCTCTTATTTTTATTTAAATATGTTTTTATTGAGTTTTAGAGAGAGAGGCAGGGAGAGCGATAAAAACACCAATGAGAGAGAAACATCATTGTTGGGCTGCCTCCTGCATGACCCCCTACTGGGGATTGAGCCTGCAACCCAACCATGTGCCTTAACCTGTTGACCTGGGTCAAGGCTCAGCTGCTGAACCACACAGGCCTGGCACTACCTCCTCATTTGAGTAGTTGTCCTTCATAGGCTTGCTTAAATAGACCTTTTCCTATGACCGCCCCCCCCCCCCCCCCCCCCCCCCAAGGACAGATTCTCAGCCCCCTGCCAACTGGTGAATATATTGCTTATCCTCATCTTTACGTTTTACTGATAGTCTTCATAATAACTTACCTAGAAGACAAATGGCATAACTTGCTTAGAAGACAAATGACAACTGATTAAGGAAGAATCAATCTTGGTAGATTCCTGCCAGATACTCCTACCATTTTAATGTGAACTATCAGCAGTTTTTGTCATGATAGAAGAAGGAAAGGATGATACTAAGAACTATTGCCTTCTCTCAAAAGCAGCATATTATCTATTTGCATTGTTTTTAGAGAGGATTTAATGAAGTCGACATATAGATTATGCATAGCATATTGCCTTTGCACATGGTGTTCCCTCTGCGTGGAATGCCTTTCTCTTCCTTCTCTGCCTACCTTCCCAGAGCCAGCCCAAATAATACATTCAATATGAGCCCTTCCCAGACTCCCATGGCACCACTCTTTCCTCAGGTTCTGACAGCACTTTTTTCCTACCTCTGGGATAGCAGTTAACATGTTGCAGAACAGTCTGTATCATTATTTGTGTGTGTCTTGACTCAACTGGAAGCTTCTTGAACACAGGGACCAACGTGTGCTTATTCATCTTTGCAGCCCCTGCACACAGAACAGTGCCTAGCACAGAGTAGGTGCTGGGTTACTGATTGTTAAATAACTTCCCTGCTATAGTGTGAGATTTTTCTTGCTGGGGTCCAGACCCATATTCATGTATTGTTTTAATTTATTTTTATAAAGTAATAAGTATTCTCCTATTTATTTATTTCCTCTATACATCTGGTTATATCACATTCCTAATTTGTATGTATGTGTGTGTGTATGTATATATATATATATATATATATATACACACACACATATATA
>NW_005370777.1:4112723-4116138 GCF_000412655.1 Myotis brandtii
TCCGGAGCTCAGAGCTGGGCTGCGGCAGGCGGGGAACCTTGGCTTCCTCCGTCACTGGAGCAAGCAAGCCTTATGTTCGCTTCAGCTGCGTGGCTGCCGGCCGCCATCTTGGTTGGCAGTTAATTTGCATATCTTGCTGATTAGCCAATGGGAAGGGTAGCAAAGTTACGGTTAATTACCATGTTTCTCTATTATTAGATAGGATATATACACATATACATATATATGTATATATATATACATATATATATGTTCTCCTGTCTTTCTTTCTTTTTTTTCTAGAGAGAAATATATTAAAACTAGAGGCCCAGTGCATGAATTTCATGCACCAGAGGGTGTGTGTGTGTGTGTGTGTGTGTCCCTCAGCCCAGCCTGCGCCCTCTCACAATCTGGTACCCCTTGGGTAGGGTCTCTAGGCCTGGCTGGATACAGGGCCTATGGGGGCTTTCCTTCCCCCAACTGCCTGCATCTGGCCCTGCCCCTGCCCCTGTCACTGCTTGCCATCTGTGTGGTGCTGCCCTCCCCTCCCCCACCACCAGTCGCCTCCCTCTGCGGGTGACAGGTGTGGGATGTGATCACTTGGCTGGCCTGGGCCTCCCTCTGCAGGGTGATCACTGGCTGGCCCTGCACACCCACCACAGCATTGCTGGCCAGCAGCCTGGGCCTCCCTCTTGGGGGAAATCAATCGTGGAGCCCCGCCCCCCCCATTGATCTATGGGGCGATTGTGGGGTGATGGCGAGGCCCCCTGACCAATCACATCGCACCTGCCTTGGCTGGCCTGGCGCCAATGCATGTCATAGCGTGGTCATCAGACGGTCGTTCTGCTGTTCAGTCATTTGGTCAATTTGCATATTATGCTTTTATTATTATAGATTGGGTTATTTCACTCATTTTTAGTGACCTTGTAGGGTTTAGAACTAAAAAGTGTATTAAAAATAATTTAGGCCAATTTCCTCATTCAACAGGTAAGGAAACTAGCCTAGAAAAGTAACTTACTTGCCCAGTGTCATACAGATAATGGGCATCCGTGTTTATAAATATCTGTATTATCTTTAATGAATATCTATTATTATAATACTAGAGGCCCAGTGCACGAAATTCGTGCACTGGTAGGGTCCCTAGCGGCTGCCGGCTGCCGGTTGGGGCCTCCCTTCCCCCAGCTGTCTACCACTGCCATCGGCCAGGGCCTCCCTTCACACCTGCCTTGGCCTGGCACCGCCCACTCACCTGCTCCACCATCCCACCACGGTCCCGCTCTCGTCAGGGCCCATCAGGGCTGGCAGTGCCTCCACTGCCACCCGCTGCCAGCACCACGTTGCCGACGCCCCCCATGTTCCACGCCACCCCTGGTGGTCAGTGCACGTCTAACTCCCAGTCGGTAAAACTCCCGCCCGTGGGGGCAATTTGCATATTAGCCTTTTATTATATAGGATACACTAATGGGCTATATAAAAATTGGATCAGTAAATGACTTAGAAAATGTCTCTCAAATCCCTTGAGATGGCTGACAAAACTACTACTGATTTGACATTTGCAAAGGAACAATTAGTAGAGTAAGTGTAAAAAAAAACATATTTGATGCCATGGAAAATTACTTTGAAAGATTAAAATTTGATCCACTGCCCTCTAATCACACAAAAAAAGTTACCACTTGGGCCAAATTCTGCGTTATGAATTCAGTGCTCCTTTACTTCTATCAGTCCTATTCTTCTGTAATTATTTCACATCTTGAGATTCTAGGCTTCTTGTTGAATTGCTAATAAAATCCAGGAAATGCCCAAGGAATTTAATTCAGAAATAAATGGAATTATTTTGGTTGTTTCTGTCTGTGCTTTTAAAAAATCATAATATGAAACAGTGAGCTGTTACCTAAAACCCCACAGACTTCTCAGCTTGACACCCGAAGTAATTTAGAGGACTAAGAAAAAAAAATCTATGGCTGCCTTACAGCTAATTTATTGACAATTTCAGAAGCGAGAAAATCCACCCACACATGTATACAGCATACAGCAGCTTTTGTTTTTTGTTTTGTTTTTTTTTGTCCTGCTGGTGCTGTCTTCTTATTTCTTTTTTCTTGCTGTCCTCCTCACTTTAGGTTTTCAACAAGATTTTATTTACAACTAGAGGCCTGGTGCACAGGATTCGTGCACTGGTGGGGGGCGTGACCTGCGGCCATCGGACTGCTGTGGGAGCACTGCTCATCAAGGGAGCAGCCACTCCCTGGTCGATTAGCCAATGGGAAGGGTAGCAGAGTGACACCAATTTGCATGTTTCTCTTTTATTAGTGTAGATAGTAGCTTTCTCTGGTGATAAGATTATGGGTTATTTTTATTCTATTTTTTCCAAATGTTCAGAAATAGTTTATTTTTATATTTTTCTGTTTTCTCCAAACATCTACATATTCATAAAAAAATACTTAAACAAAAATATATCTCTTTATTTCCAAATAAGGGAACCGAGGCCAGGAACATTACATAAGTAAATCATGGCTTAGATTGGAGCCAGGAAACCTGCACTGGCTCAGCTACTTTTTGCTGTAAGGTAAGAACCATGAAAACCACCATAATTCCTCCAGTTCTCATCTGACATAAAGAAACTGAACCACTAAACCATCTCACTTCCTCTTGTTCTTATGTAAAGGTGAAGATTGTTAGAGTTGGGTAAAAGATCACTAAGAATTAATCGCTGGGGCCTAACTCACCTTATGTGGTAAATTGAACTTTTTTTGGTAACTTAGCACATACAGTAGTTGATAATGAAGATACTGTATAGAATAGTGATAGTGGACAACTTAGGTAATATGTGAGGATAATATATTTGGCAATGAGTGAAACATCTGAACGTGTAATTGGAAGGTGGATGGTATATACTTGATGTTTCAACATTTCCTGTGATTCTGTAGTAGAATTTTTAAAGGAAACTATTTTTTAAAAAAAATGTCTGGGAAAAGGTTCCTGTGGTTTTCCAACTCATAGCAAATTAGAAAGAAGAGCTATGCAGCCCAATTTGCTTCAACAAATATTTTTGGATTACTTACTTTGAATCTTTTACTAGACCACAAATAAAATGCTTTAATTATCTTGGAAAGGGCATTAACTACTTTCAAAGAAACTTTCTACAATTAGATTTTAACTATTAGATAACTAGTTTACTACACTTATAAATCACTCAAAGGCAGGCAAGGCATCTTAACTCATCTTTAAACTCTAATCCTGGTGCTGACCACATAGTAAAAGTATATTGTAAAAGGCCTGTGGCCGTAACGCCATAACGACCAACAACTGGACGGGGAACCACAGAGAACTAACTGGGTGGGTGGCAGCAGTGGCTGGAGCGAAGTAGCCCGGGTCACCAGGAGGTGCATGGAGCACCTCTCAGTCCCTCCCCCAGGCCCATGAGCCGCTCGCGGTGGCC
>NW_005370777.1:4117857-4118453 GCF_000412655.1 Myotis brandtii
GGGCTTCTAGTGTAATAATAATTATGTCCTTCTCTACTAGTTTATAAGCTTTATGAAAGGAAAATGTTTTCCTTATTTAATTGTTCTAAGATAATCATTACCAAACCTTAGAACACTATGACTCAATGGAGGTGTTTAATAGATTTTTAAATTGATAATGATAAAGTAGATAACATTTATCCGTGTGCCCAACTTTGTGCTGCCACAAAGCAGGAGCGCTTCCGCCCAGAAGGCCTCGGACCATCCTTCATTCCGTCACAGACCTGTGGGTGCCTCCCCACCAAAGGCCGCCACTGCCCTCCTCCTGCGTCTGGGCAGGGCTCCCCACTCCGCACCGCCTGTGCCCCGCCCCTCACCGGGCACACCGCTTCACCCCCACGCGGTCACCACCCCCTCCCGCGTGCAGCCCTGTGTTTCCTTCCCTTTTCCATTCCTGCGTCTTTTTCTTGTTTCCTTTCTGTATTTCTGTTTCTGCTCTTGGCCTGTCTGCATGCAGGCCTGCCTTCCTCTCCCTCTCCTTTCTTATCCCCTCCTATCGTATCCTATCCTACCTCAGGCCTTGCAGCTGCCTGAGCAGAGGGCGGGGACGCAGCCTG
>NW_005370777.1:4118659-4121684 GCF_000412655.1 Myotis brandtii
ATATAATTGTAGACCCCATTAATTCGTGGTAATATCCCAATTTTAGAGACATTAAAATTTAGAATAGGTAATATATGTAATGTATTTATACACCTGTTTTCTGTATTGCAGCATGAATTTTTTTCCCCTATAAGTTCTGAGGCAATACACTTGTAGCAGTTAAGCACTGCAGACTTTTATGCCAGTCGGCCTGGTTTCAAATCTCAGTCTCTTATTTGCTTGTAGCCTGGGAAAATTACTTAATTTCTCTGATTTTAGATACTTTATCTATAAAATGGGATAATAATATTTTCCCTTGGATCACTCAAAAACACTTCATTAGAACTAACTAGGCATTTATTGTTTGATTTTTAAAGCCTTTGCAAGATAGATTGTATTCTTTGCCTAAAATATCTATCAGCTTTTAGAGGAACTGAGCCTGTATTATATTTTCAAAGACATTTGCTTCAGGATATCTCCAATCCTAAAAACAGCTGTCCTATCAAGTTATTGACACTAACAACTCATGTAAGAACATGATCTTAATGAGACCCGTTTCCATGCATTCAGTACCCACTATAAACCAGTTAATTTCACATAAAGAAAACCTCCAATCCATAATTATAGCCTTTCCTTCTCATTCCAACCATCTAGACACCTGCTTTTTCTATATCTCTTTGCAATGGAAATATATATTCATTAGTATTTTCTTGGTCTCTTGCTCTTTCCTCCTCCACCTTATCAGTTAGTCTTTGCACAAATAAGCCTGCTAGCTATATTCAGGTAGCAAATGAACAGAATTCATTTTTGCCAAATGAGACCCATGGGTCCAGTGGATCTATTTGGAATGCATTGGGCTCTTTATTAATGAAGATGAATTTTTGAAGGCAAAAAAAGATGTCTTTTGCTCTAAGACTAGGAAATGTTTTCTGAAGTTAAGTTTAGGAACTGTAAGATATGGGATTTTTATTTGATTTTGTTGTAGGCAATTCTGATGGCTAAAAAAGAATACAGATGTTAAATTAACAAAGGCTAATTTTGGACAGAGGATGTAAGAATGATTATTTCCTTTTTGTATTCTTCTACACTTAAAACATTTCCCCCTGGGAATGAAACCCAAATTTCTCCTCTTTGAAAATGTCAGAAACCATTTACCTAAAATATGATTTTATCACCTTAGTACAGTGGTTCTCAATCCTGGCTGCTAATTAAATCATCTGAGAACATTCTTTCTAATGCCATGCCTGAAACCAAATACAGAGATTCAAATTTAATTGTTTTGAGGTGGGACTTCAGCATTATTATTATTTAAAAGTGTCCCACGTATTTCTAATTTGAAGCCAGGTGTGAAAGTCAATGAGGTATGTGCTGCTTAGCTAAATATCTACCCAATCTCTTAGTAAGTTCCTTGGGAAAGAAACTGATTTCAATACTTCATTTTATCCCTTATGGAACATTTGATTTATATTTGTTGCTTTATTGAAGTTAAAAAGGAAGATAAGAAGGAAAGAATGGGACCTGTGATCTGAATTTTATAATTCAATGATGTAATTGTGATTAATCAGAGACGCAATTAGTTTATTTTTTAGCCTCAGTGCCACACATTTACTTTACTATCAGCCTTAAGCGAAATCTCAATGCCTGTCTCTGCTAGAGTAATTAGAAATTTTACATCCATGACCGGAATAATAACAGAATGTGTTCCAAGACCCTTGTCAGTCTGTTTAATGAATGTCTGAGGGCCATATGCCAAGGGGATCTGCTGCCCTCTGGAGGGTATAGTGCTATTACAGATGAAAACAGCATTTCCTTATGTATATACTAGAGGCCCGGTACACAACCTGCACCCTCTTGCAGTCTGGGACCCCTCGGGGGATGTCCAACTGCCGGCTTAGGCCTGCTCCCCTAAGCCAGCAATCGGACATCCCTCAAGGGGTCCTTAGCGCTGCCTCGGAGGCAAGAGAGGCTCCCGCCACCACCGCTGTGCTTGCCAGCTGTCAGCTTGGCTTCTGGCTGAGCAGCACTCCCCCTATGGGAGCGCACTGACCACCAGGGGGCAGCTCTTGCATTGAGCGTCTGCCCCCGGTGGTCAGTGTGTGTCATAGCAACCACTCATTCCGCCGTTCAGTCAAGTGCATATTAGGGTTTTATTATGTAGGATTCCAAAACAGGTGAGAAGTTATGAAACAAAAATATTTCATGGTCAAATTATTTGGAAAATGCAACACTAACTCTGTGTAAAGAAGTCACAATGCAAATTAGCAATATAAAAACTGAGCCTGGCCAGCATGGCTCAGTGGTTGAGTGTTGACCTATGAATCAGGAGGTCATGGTTCGATTCCACATGCCTGAGTTGCAGGCTCAATCCCCAGTGTGGGGAGTGTAGGAGGCAACCAATTGATGATTCTCATCATTGATGTTTCTATCTCTCCCTCCCTACCCTTCCTCTCTGAAATCAATAAAAATATATATTAAAAAAACCTGAGAAGTTCTATAATAAAGAAATTTGTTTCTCAAACAAATTGCACCATTTTCTCCACTACCTAAGTCCTGTTAATATTTGAAAAATTAATATTATACAAATAATATTTTGTATCCTCTCTAATAAAAGAGAAACATGGTAATTAGCCGTACCTCTGCTACCCTTCCCATTGGCTAATCAGGGCGATATGCAAATTAACTGCCAGCCAAGATGGTGGCCAGCAGCCAGGCAGCTTGAAGCGAACATGAGGCTTGCTTGCTTCAGTGACGGAGGAAGCCAACATTCCCCGCCTGCCGCTGCCTGCCTCTGAGCTTGCAGTTTGAAACATTGTTACAAATATAGAAGCTAGAGCTTGCAGGAAACATTGTTACAAATATAGAAGCTAAACAAAACCCCAGAAACCTGCTTTCAGCCAGCCGGGATCTCAGAGCTGGAGTTGTTGCAGTGTTTCGATTATAGAACCCAAACAAACCAGATACCTGCTTTCAGCAGCCGAGGCCTAAGAGCTGGAGCCAAGCCTCAGAGCTAAAGCTGGCCCAGAATAAAAAAAAAAGAAAAAAAGGA
>NW_005370777.1:4122843-4137771 GCF_000412655.1 Myotis brandtii
GGCCGGGCGGGGGCCCCCCCCCCCCAGAGTGCAAAATTTTTGGTGCCCCGGGCCTCTAGTTAATAATATAAAGTAACATTTTGGATTTGGAGAAAATAAAGGAGAAAATCTTAAAATGAAAAATTTCAGTAAGCTAGAAAAAGGGAATGGTTTATAAAGTAGATGCATTAAAATGAAAAGGTCCAGCCCTAACCAGTTTGGCTCAGTGGATAGAGAGTCGGTCTGTGGACTCAAGGGTCCCAGGTTCAATTCCAGCCAAGGGTATGTACTTTGGTTGCAGGCACATCCCCAGTAGGGAGTGTGCAGGATGCAGCTGATTGATGTTTCTCTCTCTCATCGATGTTTCTAGCTCTCTATACCTCTCCCTTCCTCTCTGTAAAAAATCAATAAAATATATTTTAAAAAATGAAAAGGTCCCACATCTGTGCAGTGACATTTTGACTGGAGATGTATAATCAGATGTAGCAGTGTGATGTACCATGCAATAATATTCATGTTTATCATTCTTCTTAGTTTTTATCCTAATGAAGCATTTGAGGTGTTTGTGCTGTTTGGGTAACAAATGGAATTGTGACTTGTGCTTTATAACATATGAAGTTGATTTCGTTTACTGTTAAATGTACCAGGAAGCACATTAGACCAAAAATGTATGGATAGCAAGAGGCCAGGCATAATGGGGTTCCACCAACAAGTTCAGTTAGTGCAGGTGTGGACCCCTTGTATGCAGTTTACAGCTGTATTTTCCTCAGGCTCAGAAGATAACAAATTTAGTAGGAATAAAATATTTTCAGTCAAAAGGCTTTGTGTCATCAGAGAGAGAAAAAATACCAGCCAAATAGCTGCCTGTCGTGCACCTTGTTCGTCCCAGGGCCAGACTGAAAATACAACTAAATTGGAGAACATTTACCTGAAATTACCAACTGAGGTCCAGCTAAGGAGGAGACTTATATTAAGGAAGGACAGAAAACACCTGGAAACTGATACACACTGGGGATAACAACTTTAATAAAATCAGTAAAATAAAATAAATAAAAAGAGGCTTTGTATCATTCTGTTGTGTCATTTATTCTGTGATCCTTGCCAATTAAATAGTTATCATGTATAAAAGAAAGACATACAGAGCTTTTCAATGAACTACTATATGTGAAAATGCTTCACACAGCCTATGATACATAGTAGGTGCTCAACAAGTAGAAATTCAATGTAAAGATGATTTCTGAGCACAGAGTTAACACCAAACTGAAGAGTCATGGGATCAACATGGGAAGAAGCTGAAAATGGAAGTAAGAACTAAAGAGAACAACCATCCCATCCCAATTTGCCAGGGACTGTCTCAGTTTTAACACTTAAAAGAGTCCTACACGGGGCAAACTGGGATGGTTGGTCACCCTAACTCAGAGGTCAGAATACCCCAAGAGAAAACTAGTGATCAGAACACAAGACAGTCTGGGAACAATAGGAAGAATGGCCCAGAGATTGACCAATATTTCTCAGGCAGATAGCAAACCAGTCTCAGAGTGTGAATTAGGGTAGGCCCACAGGTGGAGGTCACTAGATGCACTTGACTCAACTGAGGGAAACTTAAGATGCTTTGCAAGAAGTGTTGTACAAGAGAAACTTTACAACTAATTTCTTGAGTGACCGTGGTGATAAGACTAATGAGGAAGGGATAGTCTCTTCAATGAGTAATGCCAGGACAACTATTAACCACTAGAGGCCTGGTGCATGAAATTCATGTGGGGTTGGGGGGGTCCCCTCAGCCCAGCCTGCACCCTCTCCAATCCAGGACCCCTCGTCGGACATCCCTCTCACAATCTGGGACTGCTGGCTCCTAACTGCTCACCTGCCTGCCAGCCTGATCACCCCTAACCGCCTCTGCCTGCTGGCCTGATCACCCCTAACTGCCTCCCTGCCAGCTTGGTCACCCCCAAATGCCCCTTCCCTGCTGGCCTGGTCACCCCCAACTGCCCCTCCTGCTGGCCTGGTTGCCCCACACAGCCTGCTGTTCAGTCATTTGGTTGTCCCTCACTAACCCCCCTGCCGGCCTGGTCACCCCAGGCAGTCTGCTGGTTGTTACTGTTACTGTGACAGCATCCTGGACAATTTGCATATTCCTCTATTATTAGTATAGATAGGAAAAAATAAAACGTTCCCTATCTCATACAATATACAAAAATTAGCAACATAGAAGCCTAAATATGGAAATCAAAACTTTAAACATTTTAGAAGAAAGTAAAGGTGAAAAGTTTAATGAAGAATTTCTTAAATAAACTATAAAAAGGGAAAGATTGATGAAGTTGATTGCATTTAAGTGAAAAGACCCCATTAACAGTGAAGAGTCAAGTTATAAACTGGGGAACAATATTTGAAATGCATTGAACCTACAAGGTACTTGTATCAAGAACATGTTATAAAAAACAATTCAATAAGGAAAATGCCAGCAATCCAATAGACATTTGAGAGGAGCAGGCAATTCACAGAAGAAACAGGTGGTAAAAACATTTTTAAAAGAAGCTCAGTTTTAGAGAAATGTGAATTGAATAACAAGATAACATTTGCACCAGGCAGATTGTCAGACATTCAAAAGCCTGACAATACCAATGGTGAGAATGTGAAGCAACATAAATGCTCTTACACTGCTGCTGAGGGTGTAAATTGATACAATCACTTTGGAGAGCAAATTCTCAATATTATAAATGTTTAAAAAGTATATACCTGAGCACTACTTTCTAGGTGTACAGCCTAGAGAACTTCCCAAACGTGTGCACAGGGGTCTTGGGCAAGAGTGTTCACTACACCAGGTTTACAAGAGCAAGAGACTGGGGAAAAAAACACAAATGTCCATCAGCTATAAAAAAAAATAAATTGTGGATAATTCAGTAGATAGATTATTGTCACACCACAGTTAAAATAAATGGTGAGAGCTAATGACCTATCTGAATAAATCTGACAACCATAATATTGAATTAGAAAAAACAATTTACAAAGGGATTTATACAGTATGGAATCTATATCAAAAGAAAAAAAGCAATGTTTTAAATTTTATAGGTACACATATAGGTAATAAAAATATAAAAACAGTCACAGAAATAATAAACCCGATGGTTACTTCTGAGGAGAAAAAGATGGAAAAGAAATCAGGAAAGAGTCCACAGGGCAGCAAATGTGCCTGTTAGGTTTTACTTTTAAACTACCCGAAGCAAATATAGCAAAACATTAAGATTTTCCCAAACTGGGTGATACTTTGAGTGTTACTTTGTTCTCTATACTTCTATATTTTATTTTTTAAAGAAAGAACAATGTTGCCCTGACTGGTTTGGCTCAGTGGATAGAGCGTCGGCCTGCGGACTGAAGGGTCCCAGGTTCGATTCCGGTCAAGGGCATGTACCTAGGTTGCGTGCACATCCCCAGTAGGGGGTGTGCAGGAGGCAGCTGGTCGATGTTTCTCTCTCATTGATGTTTCTAACTCTCTATCCCTCTCCCTTCCTCTCTGTAAAAAATCAATAAAATATATTTTTTAAAAATCAATAATAAGAAAGAACAATGTTATTAACATTTAAATTCAGGTTATCTCAAAATTACTCTAAAATATTAAAAAATAACAAAGCAAAACTATGCTTCTCAGAGGAGGTCAAACCAAGTTTAACATTATTTCCAAAGAAGTTAAAGCTACCCAGTGTCCTGACACATTTCACTGCCACTTAGCCAACACTAGATGTCACTGTACTACATCTAGTTGAAATTAGATGAACTCGAGCATGTTTTATACTTTTTTCCTCCAGATGACATAGAGAATGAGGAAAAACGAGAGAGCTCTCTGCTATATATCCATCCTGAAGGGTGAAGGGGCATGCTGTTTAGGTTCATGGTTTTATCCACATCTACTGTATGTAATAGGGTTGCAAAAATATTGTTAGCTGAACAAAGAATACAAGAGACTAACTAAAGCAATGTTTAATATTACCCAAATGTATAAAATTACATTTGGAAAATTTTTTTCTTTCGATTATATTTGGGACATTTTTTTTTCAATGCATTGCGAATATTGTTCCCCAGTTTATAATTTGAAGGGTTTGCCAGGGGAAGGCTGTGACTCTAATCTCAAAACTCAATTTGTGGTCAACAGGGAGGGGGCAACGTTTCAGTTTCCTTAATCTAAAACTGTATCATATATTTTTATTGGCACCCTGGGTCTTTCATAAACAAGGACTTGAATCAATAATTGCTACCCTTCCAGGGGATAAGAACCTTTGATAATCATGAAAACCATGGACTTTTCTGGACACTTTTATATAAACACATAAGAATCATTTCATGCAGTTTCTGCAAATTTGTAGGCCTCTTTAAAGCTCATGCATGGACTCCAGTTTGGGGTCCCCGCCTGAGATAGGTGCTTCCCCCAAGCTTCTTACTATAAACTCTGCTTTCAATCTGGCAATAACCGGAATGTGCAGCTGAGGCCTGCACATGATTCCGGCCAAGCAATTTAACATGTAAATGAATAGTATGGAAACTAACCCTGAAAATTCAGGTATTAAACAAACGTGGGCAATATCTACTTTGGATATATATGGCTTAGAGATACCAATCAAAGTATTTATGTATTTTTTTTCTATCAGGATATTTGAGAAAGGAAAAAGTGTAATAACACTTTTTTTTTTTTTTTTGCTAAAATATTTATTTGGAAGCTTGTTCTTCTCTGGGGAGCAAACTAAACCCCAGAAATAGCTCCACAAATTAAAAATATTTCTTCTGCCTATTTGTCTGTCTTCATTTTATACATCCTAACTGAAAAGAACTTCTTAAATTTTATTATTGGTTTTCTTGTATCATAAATATTTAAAAAGTAATCTTTAGCCCCAAATAGATGATAGTGGTTGATTTTATGAATACAAGTTAATGAAATTTTACCACATAGTGTAAAGATACTCAAAGTCAAATAAGCTTGCCCGGCTGGCATGGCTCAGTGGTTGAGCATCCACCTATGAATCAGGAGGTCACGGTTCAATACCCTGTCAGGGCACATGCCCGTTTGCACTCCAGTGTGGGGGTACACCTATGAATCAGGAGGTCACGGTTCAATACTCTGTCAGGGCACATGCCCGTTTGCACTCCAGTGTGGGGTGTGCAGGAGGCAGCCAATCAATGATTCTCTCTTATCATTGATGTTTCTCTCTCTGGCTCTCCCTTCCTCTCTCCATCTCCCTTCCTCTTTAAAAAATCAAAGAAGCTTAAAACCTCTTTATCTTCTATGTTCCAGAGTCTTTCATTACTCAAAAGACCTCCTTTTCTCAGGGACTCTCAGTTCTTTATAGTCACATTACTAATCTACTGAAATCAGGTGGTAAATGACAAGCAGAATTCTTATCATGACAACCCTTTTACTTAAGCTACTTAGGCCATAGTTACAATAGGTGGGTCAATTTTTAAAAATTGTGGTTTTGCTCTATAGAGATTATGTTAATGCCATGAGAATGGTACCAAATGGTGCCAGAGTTTATTTTTCTCCTACTGTGCAACTGTACTATACATAATAGGCCATGGTAAAGTAAACCAAGAGTATTTAAGAGTCTTGATCTGGTGCAGTGACCATGTATAGACCTAGCCGGTCATAGAACCCATTGTGAAATTACTTGTGAAAAATGGAACTTGCTGTAAGAGGACAGAATCTGTCTTGGGTTTTAATTATTTGACCACCAAAAACCTCCACAATCCTTTCTAATAAATATAGAAGAACATAGGGACTTTATCAGAGATTTAAAGGGCTCCATGTAGCTGTTTTATTGGAGCAATTAAAGAAAAACTCAGAGTTCTGTTTCCCTAAAGCAAAGAGCCTGAGTACTGATCCTTCTTTGTAACTGACAATGTCCCTAGGATGTTTTCTTAAACAAAATGATCAGTATAAACATTTTAGCTGTATAGAGAAATTTTTATATTTCACAACAAAATATGTAACCACTTATCCAACAAAATCTTTAAATCTTCAGTTATTGATTTAACTATTTCTCTTTGGCCTTGTGAGAATTCAGAAACATCTGACTTCTCTTTATAAAAAACTATTTTGTTAAGTGCTTAATTGATGACCAGCTTTTTCCTTAGAGAAAAGTCATCCTATATGAGTCATGGCAGGCTTAATCAATAGACACCTATTTCCAGTTCTATAGCCAAGATCTTACAATAACATTTGATCATCATGCCAACTTATGATTCTGTAATAAAATATTTTGTTATTATATGCTAATACCACATGCTGAATTTAAGTGTTTATTTTACTTTAACTCTTGACACTTTAAAAAATATTAGTCTTTTTTTTAAGTGTAGAATTTCTCATTTTGGGGAGAAGTTTAGTGAGGACTGCTGGGAGTTAGCATTAGTCCTGGGGGTTCCTGAAAGCTGGCTCCATTTCCTTATGCTTCTCCTGGAAAAATAGACTTTATAGCTCAAATTATTATTACCTTTTTTTTTATTAAGTTGTAAGCATATTTCAAGGTCGTATGGTCTTTTCTCTTTCTCTGTAACAAAATAAAAGTAATTGGGTCAGATAGAAATCCAATATAGTATTTTTTGGCAAAACAGAAAATGTTAAACTCCTTCTGATTAAATCCCACCTATATTCCTCAACCCCCAAAGAATGTTAAGTGTCATTAGAGCAGGAACCTGTCTGTTGTTTTCTTTAAAATATATTTTTATTGATTTTAGAGAGGAATGGAGAAGGAGAGAGAAATAGAGAAACATCAATGATGAGAGAACATCATTGATTGGCTGTCTCCTGCACAGCCCCCTACTGTAGACTGAGCCCCCAACCTGGGCATGTGCCCCGACTGGGAATCGAACGGTGACCTCCTGGTTCATAGGTCGACACTCAATCACTGAGCCACTCCTGTCTGTTTAATAATGCACGGAATCCCCAGTGCCTGAAGCAATGCCTGGCACATAGAGGGAACTCAGTCAATGTTGACTGAATGAATGAGTGAGCAAATCCAATGTTTAGCATTATGTGAATCTGGCTTTGGGATTAGAAGCCTATCTCAGTCCTTGCAGCCTCCATTCCTCAAGTAGCATTGTGATTTTTAAAGATTACCAAGAAGAACACTTAGTTATAAACATTCTCCAAATTCACAAAGAAAATTCTACCTCTGAAGTGATCCCATGGCCTTTAGTACTTAGTGTAGTTTAATATTTTATAGTATCCTGAGTCACTAGGTTGTTTAAAGACTTTTACAAGTGAATAGATCAACTACATAATTTTTACCTACAGTATCACTAAATTTGTTGAATTAGATTCACATTATATATTTTAAGATAATTTTTTAAAAACTCATAGACACTACTGGTTTTAATATTAAACAAGTACTAGATAACTATACTTTATGACTGTTTTAACTCACTATACTCAAATCCTTAGAGTGCCACAGTTGTTCTCTGCTTGAAACCTGAATCTTTATGAGGCAATTTACACCACAAATAATGCTGAAATGTAAGAAAAATTTTAGAAGGTTTTTGACCTCATGTCTAATCATCTGAGCTCACCAACGGTGGAGAGGCCATCTATCCTGGGAAAGGGTGAACACCAGGTCAGAGCTTGGACTTGGCAGCCATTGTGTGAGTATCTTGGATCAGCTACTCACCAGCTCTGTGACCTGAGGCAAAGTACTTATCCTCTCCTTACCTCAGTCCGTCATCTGTAAAGTGGGGATACCTCTGTCATAGGGTTGTTGTGAGACCCCAAGTTAATATCTGTGAAGTCTTTTGAATGGTATCTGGAGCATAATAAGTGTTTTTGCTAAACAAATAAGAAACATAATAGTAGATGTTAAATGCTACCATCCAGAGATGTTATAAAAGATTTTTACATGTTCAGGAAGATGACCGCTAAGCTCCCTTCCAGTGTTAAATTCTAGTATTCTACTTACCTCTGTGTGTCCTGCTCCCATAAGACATGCCTTCCTGCTGTATCCACCACTCCTTATTCACTTTAAACTTTCACTCAAAGCTTTGGACAGTATCTTCCCTGCCCCTCTTTAGTATCCAAATCTTATCATCTTTAGCTTTTTCCTCCCCTCCCCCACCCACCTCCTCCTGGTCTTCCTTCTTCTTCTTGGCACCCCAGTCTCTAGTGTATTATATTGCTTTATATTATTCTTTCATTGCTTTATGTGCAATTATTGTATTCCCAATAAGATTGTAAACCTTTTGAGAATAGCTTTATGCTTATATTTTCCAGCACATAAGTAAATACTTATTGAATGAATAAATAAAAAAGTAAATTTGGAATGAACTCTTTAGTTATAATGAAATGCAAATGGATTATATATTCAATGTTTAGACCATTGATGGGCAGTCTTTATTCCTAAAGAAGTTTTGGTTCATAACCTACTCCCTCCACCCTCACTTTTTTTTTTTGTCTGATCCACTGTTGGTGAAATATTTGTAGATTAGCTGGTTCCCCTTCATTCCTTCTCTTCTGAAATGTGTGGTAAAGTAAAAATGCCTAGAGCAATAATTTGTGGATAAAAAAACAGCTGCACATGAAAAATAATTGATGTGGTTTTAAAATTACTTTGAGATAGAAATTAAAATGCCTTTTCAACCTATGTTCTAAAAAGAGAGCTAAAGCTAATTCCTTGTAAATCATGAAATGGAAGCAGAGGAGGAACAAATTTTTGGATAGTCAATTGATTTTAAATATGTAGAGTTTTTAAAAGTTGTATATATTATTAAAAATATTCAGTTTGCTGAGAGGACTTAGCTGTAATTAAATAAAAGTCTTATCTATACCCTTAGTAATGTGAGGGTAATGGTTTCCATAATTATAAATAAGAAAGCTGATCCCTTTGATTTCTTTATAAGTCAATTTTTAATGAGTTTGTAGTTTAGTTATTTTTTTCTATTATGCTTCTGACATTTTCTAAGGAGTGACCCAAATGGCAAACATTGTTTATTCATATTATTTTCCGAGAGGAGATTATCACAGTTATGTTACCCTAATGCCACTTATACTTACCTGGTGTGCAGGTATGTAAATTATATCAGACATTGGGACAAGATTCAAAAATTCACAAAATAGTATTATATCAACATGACAGACAATATTTTATTGAATTTTTAAATCTAAATCTACATAGACCCATTGTTTCTAAACTTATAAAAATACTTATATATTATTCACTTGTTCTTTTATCGAAAAATATTCTTAGCTCTAGAAGATATGTTAGAAAAAGAATTTGAGTTTCCTAGTTTTCTTTATATAGAGAATGTCTGAGTAATGTTAAAAACCCAATATTTTCCTTTGGGTTTAGAAGAAAATTAACCAGGAAATTTTTTTTTTAAGGGCTTAGTCATTATTCTTTAAATTGCAGTATCTCTTAGCTATTCATGCAGGAAGTGGAAAAATTAAGCAGCATTTAAATGTCTGCTTGATTTGAGCTTGTTGTTAATTTCAATACTTCATAAACAGAAGTTAAGCATAAAAATAAAAAGTATGTACATGTGCTTTATTTAATCTGAGCCCTAAGACATGACATTTAGCATGTGTGTATAAAAAGATAAAATATTCTAAATATTTATCACATTTTCTATATTCTAACAGTTTGCTTTGTCAAGGAATTTGCTATAAAATTGTATAAACACTAGTTTCCTGGTGCACGGATTCATGCACATTGAAAGGAAATTAATTAGAAGAAATATTTTAATATTGCTGTTTGCCCTTTTTCTATAATAGAAGTGTCAACCAAATTCACGATCAACAATGACATATCAAAATACACGTGTGCAATTGGTGCTAGCGAGAGCTTTATATGTATCGCGCATGTGCGAGTCAACTTAGCCTTTTATAGATATAGAATAAATTTTCTTAATTAGACCTGTTTTCTGATTTAGCTAAACTTTTTCCAGCTCAGTGAAGCACCCCAACTTATCTTTCAGGTAATTGTCAGCAACACAGCAGCAAATATCAACACAAAGCAGATTATTATTGTAGAACACGCAGGGAGAACAAAGGGTAAAATTTTTAACTGCAACAGTGTTTGACTATATTCTGTGCAGTGAGAAAACCTGACATCATTTTCAAGTTCCACCATTTCTTACTTCTTTTCAGTCGGGTCAAATTTCTAAACTTTCTAAATCTTCTTTTTTCAGCTAATGAAAAGAAAATAGGATTCTACCAAGTCTCCTATCTACCTACTCCAGGATTTCTGTGAGGACCAAATGAGATGAGGCACGTGAAAACGCTTGACAGACAATTTGGTTAAACTATAAAATGTTTGTACCTGGCTATAAAGCAAGTTGTGTTCCTCCCACTATATCAGTGATGGCGAACCTTTTGAGCTCGGCGTGTCAGCATTTTGAAAAACCCTAACTTAACTCTGGTGCCGTGTCACATATAGAAATTTTTTGATATTTGCAACCATAGTAAAACAAAGACATATTTTTTATATTTATTTTATATATTTAAATGCCATTTAACAAAGAAAAATCAACCAAAAAAATGATGAGTTTGCGTGTCACCTCTGACACGCGTGTCATAGGTTCGCCATCACTGTACTAGGCTGAAGAAACTCCAAGTAGGCTAGTTGCTAGGGAGAGAAAGCCAGGCGTTGCGACGTGACATCATTACCCAGTGCCCACAGCCACTGTTTCAAGGCTGTGGGCTGCATTTTGCGCCAGGGGGTGTTGGTAGCATTGGCTGCGATTTGGTGGGGTGTCACTCTGTGTACCACTTGGGGGAAGCCGAGTGTTGGTTTGTCAGTGCCAGGTCCACAGTGCCATTCCTTTTTAAGTGGCCAGTGTGCATCATGGCAGCTCCTGCATTGACGCCTGCCCCCTGGTGGTCAGTGTGTGTCATAACTATCAGTCAGACGGTCAGATGGACACATCTGCCTTTTATATATATAGATTGTAATTTAAACCAAGCTTGGATTTTGGAAAAAATAACAGGCTGAGACAAAAAAAAAGGCAACTAAGTATCTGAGGATTAAAATAGAATTAAACCAATAATTTGAATGTACTAAAAGTAAGCAGATAGTTTAAAGGCTTGAATTTGAACCACATATTATATATATTTTAGGTATTTAGAGTGGTAAATTTGAATGTTTCCTTATGAATGCTTTACTAATAAATTTTTAAAAAATCAATGGCAAAATATATCTTTTCAACTATATGGAAAAAGTATAAAAGAAATAATGCACATAGATGCATACTGTGTGTTCGACATTATTTCTAGAGCTTTATATGTAATGACTAATTTCATCTCCATAAAAAAATCTATGAAACAGCTACTATTACTATCTCAATTTACAGATGAGGAAACTAAGGCAAGCAAAGGGTAGATAATTTGTCCAATGTCACTCTCATTGAGTAAAAGATCTAGGATTCTAAACTAGAGTTAGAATGCCAGAATCTGAACTTTAACTATTTCACCATCTGCCTTTGCAGCATGATCAACAATCTTTTAATTCACTTTTGTTAAAATGTGAATGTCTGGTTATATGTTATATTTAATTAAACAGGAAATATCCAAATAACTTGTATAGAGTTTTCAAAAATATGAGTACAGTACATGCCATTGAGGGAGGGAATCCAAGTCACATTCTTGGGCTACAGAAACTGAAGACACATCATGATATTGAAATTTTCTTTAAGCTAATTAGCAAAAGAAAGATTTCACTCCATCTGATAGAAAAAAAGATAAATAATGCTTCAGTTTTATTAAGTGCTCATATGCCAAGCATTATTCTAAGTGCTTTCACTTACTTAATTCTATTAAAACTTAAAATACATGTTATTATTACTGTCATTTATGAATGAGGTTAATTGTGAGGTAATGCTCACTGTTTCCTCTCACCTCTATTCTTTATCCATGGAGATTTATGAATCTCTCGTGATTTCTGGTTTTATATGGGTGGGTAACTTAGAAACTTTTAGGTGCCTTTTTATGGTAAGGAAGGTTAGATCTTTGGTGGACTTGCAAGATAATTGCTAATTAATGACAGAATGGGGTGGGGGAGGGGGCGGACTTTTAAGACATTTTGCTTTCTACCTGCCATGTAACTATTGCATAATGTAGTTTAGTAGAATGCTAATGGCCCGGAGCTTTGCAGACCAATTTTTCAAATCCTGGCTCTGGCTCTTAAGTGATTTTGGGCAAGATACTTAACCTCCAAAGACAGTGCTCTTGAATGGATTATAGGAAAACATCCCTGCCCTACAGCGTAGGGGTGGAAGGGGGTGAGGGCCAAGGGAGGAGAGAACTATGTGAAAGGGAATGAAAGAGGAAGGACGTTATAATAAAGTATCTAAAAATGTTTCCTCTTATTCTCACTCAACATTTTCCATTACATATTTGATGTTTTCTATTTGTTTAAAGATGAAATCTGATTTCTGTCAGCTTCCTCTTAGTCATATGAGAACTTTTTAGAATAAATGTGCTTGGAGGAGAACTGGCCTCCCAGGCCCACCCAAACTGTTACAGTGAGATCGCTTTGCAGTGCTTATTCTCAGTCTGTTTGCCAAATTTCGTGATGTGTCACCAATGCTGCCTGCGGACCACACCCACAAAAACAACTCAGAAACAGATTTTCCTTAACCACATGTGACATTGGTGTATTGGGGTATTTTTTAACTAGGTCACATAGCAATTTAACTGATCATTTTTCCTCCATTTTTTCCCCCCAGAAAAATTTAACAGGTTTATTTATAATTCTTATAAAGTTGAACTGCTGAAACGTGTTCACTGAAACATTTTGACTTGCATGATGCTTTATGTCCCTGCATGATATTAAAAATTCACACATAAATGAAGAGGAAAACACTGCCAACACCTGCTTTCTGGCCCCCGCTTTCCACTTGCAATCACGTACTTACGCATCTTTTGACCCCATGGAGGGAGGGAATCCAACGTTTGGAACTACGGATAATAGGAAGAAGACACGTTTCTTTTACAAGAATGAAATGTTCCCCATCGTAAGCCTGGTCTCCACACGTGTGACGTACTATCTGGATGTCTTTGGGCATAATTATTACACCTTTGGCATGCATAGTCCACAGGTTTGTGTCTTCAAAAAGGCCAACCAGACAGGCCTCACTGGCCTTCTGAAAAGCACCAGTAGTGGCCCTCTGGAAGCGCAGATCTGATGTAAAGTCCTGAGCAATTTCTCATACCAGACGCTGGAAGGGAAGTTTGCGAATCAGAAGCTCAGTGGACTTCTGATCACTTCTAATTTCACAAAATGCCAAGGTACCAGGCCTGTAACGATGAGGTTGCTTCACCCCTCCAGTAGAGGGCGCACTCTTGTGAGCAGCTTTGGTAGTCAGTTGCTTCCTCGGTGGTCTATTTGCAGGCAGTCAGCTTTGTATGTGCCATGGTATAAAGAGACCTCCTCATTTACCTTCCTTCTCCTTCGACTGGAGCTCAGCGAGCTAGAGGAGGTACTGTGGCGGCTGCAAACACCTCCTCCATTTTCAACAAATAGTTTTTGAGAACTTATTCTGTGCTGGGCACTGGTGATATAAAGGTAAATTCATCACAGTTGCAGTCCCTGGCCACCTCATAGTAGCAGCAAACCTAATATGCCTTATACGTTGTCAGTGCTCTAGATGTGCCGTTACAAGGATGAATTGGCTATCGTCTTTGCCCTATTTAGTTTATAAAGACCTGCCTTTCTAAAACAAACAAACAACAACAACAACTGTGTGGTTTCAATCAGATAAAATTAATTTTGACCTTGCTTGGGCATGAGATGAGAGTCCAAAAAGTTACAGTTGAAAATGTGGTGTCATTATATGTTTGGCATTCATCATTAACTGACCTTTTTTAATGAGAAAGTAGCAGCTATGCTATGTGATCCTCTCTCTCTCTAAATAATTTTCTTATGGCAGAAACTAAGCCATAGTACAGCTTAAATTTGGAACTAAGCCAAACAACTAGAATTCATTGTTATCATTATCGCTTAACCATTATCATTATCTCATCACAAATATTATTACTACTAATGAGATTTGTAACTATTAGTTTTATGCTGATTCTTTCCTCTAGGAATTCCTCCCAACTCTACCCATTTTTTTAACCTCAACCTAATTGTGTTTATATAAACAGAAGTGACAATGTTCTTAATTACATAATACTAAAGTAAAGAACATTGAATCGATACAGATTTGGTGTAGGAGAACATTACCCTACTAAAGAGATATTATAGTAACACTAGAGGCCCAGTGCATGGATTTGTGCACAGGTGGGGTCCTTCGGCCTGGTCTGTGGGGATCAGGCCAAAACCAGCTCTCTGACATCCCTCAAGGGGTCCCAGATTGCGGGAGGGCAGTTCTTGGGTGACACACCCCAGAATCGGGCTCTCTCCTCTCTGGTTCCGGGTGCGGCACCCAAGAACCACAGCTACTAAGTTACTGCAGCTCAGCAGCTTCTGTGTTGAACGTCTTCCCTCTGGGGGTCATTATGCATCATAGCTACCAGTCGGATGGTTGAATGGTCGGAAGGTCACTTAGGCTTTTATATGTATAGTAGAGGCCGGGTGCATGGATTCATGCACTGGTGAGGTCCCTCAGCCTGGCCTATGGGGATCGGGCTGAAACTGGCTCTCCAACATCCCCCGAGGGGTCCCGGGTTGTGAGAGGGTGCAGGCCAGGCCGAGGGACCCCACCGATGCACGATCAGGGCTGGGGAAGGACCATGGGAGGACTCCAGGGCATGTCTGGCCCGTCTCGCCCACTCCTGATCGGCCAGATCCCAGTAGCAAGCTAACCTACTGGTCGGAGTGTCTGCCCCCTGGTGGTCAGTGTGCATCATAGCGACTGGTTGAACAGTCGAATGGTCAAACACTTAGCATATAGGCTTTTATTATATAGGACTAGAAGCCCAGTGCACGGATTCATGCACCAGTGGGGTCCCTCAGCCTGGCCTGTGCCCTCTCACAAACC
>NW_005370777.1:4138539-4155138 GCF_000412655.1 Myotis brandtii
GGTAATATGCAAATTGACCCTAACAGCAGAACGACTGGGAATGACTGGTCACAATGACACACACTGACCACCAGGGGGCAGATGCTCAATGCAGGAGCTGCCCCCTGGTTGTCAGTGCGCTCCCACAGGGGGAACTCTGCTCAGCCACAAGCCAGGCTGACGGCTGCCAGTACAGCGGTGGTGGTGGGAGCCTCTCCCACCTCCTCAGCAGTGCTAAGGATGTCTGACTGCAGCTTAGGCCTGCTCCCCACTGGCAAGTGGACATCCCCCGAGGGCTCCTGGGCTGCCAGAGGGATGTCTGACTGCCAGCTTAGGCCCAATCCCCCAGGGAGTGGGCCTAAGCCAGCAGATGGTCATCCCCCGAGGAGTCCCAGACTGCGAGAGGGCACAGGCCAGGCTGAGGGACCCCCTCGAGTGCACAAATTTTTGTGCACCGGGCCTTTAGTATATATATATAGAGAGAGATAGATAGATAGATAGATGTCTCCACATAATATTTTTCTGCTTGCAGCCAAAGAGTCTTTTGGAAACACTCTTAGGGCTATTTTTGGAGTCAGATACTTGGAGATTATCACTACTTGCTTGAGAGAGACCTCAGAGTCCTAATTAGACAGAAAAGTGAAATACATAGGCAAGCAAATTATGTACCACACAATTCTAATACCTGGTACTCACAAAAACAGTGAGTGATGTTGTGCACAAAAAAGCAACCTGTGTGTTTGGAAGTACTGGAAACATTGTAGGAAGAAATAAAGAACACTTCGTTGAAGTGTTAGGTAGACCCATAGTGATCTCATGGCTTTTGAAAGTAATTTATTTTTTAATTTTTTTTTCTGGAAACCATGAGTATTAAGAAATAATCTGAATGAAAAGAGAAACACAATTTCTCTGTAGGGAATTGATTTCATAATCAATAGTAAATTTCACAAAAATACACCATTGGAAATGAAAAAAAATGAACTTAAAACATAGACTTAGTGTATAAAGAGCAATTCAACTAGTGGAAAAGGTAAGGCAATGGGAAATGATTAAAGATAGAATGAGTCTAGCAGTAGTTCAGATTGCTCAAATAATACAACACACTTAGTGCTGGGTAAAAAAAAAAAAATCTTTTTAAACACTTTGTTTACATCACAAAATAAATCACCAGTCATCCAATATTGTGACTATTGAAATGGTACTAAATGTTCTAGCTGGTGTACTTGGCAGAGAGAAACAAATAAAAGTTATAAGAATTAAAAAAGAAGAAACAAACTGTATGTATATGCATATGATGTGGTTGTTTATGCAGAAAAAAAATCAAAGCTACAAATTATTAAAACAAGAATTTAGTAAGGTTGTTAGACATAACATCACTATACAAAAAAATCAATTGCATTTCAGTATACCAACAAAGATTTAGAAATATTTTTTAAAAGATACCATTTAAAAAATAACCAAAAATAGTGTCTAGGAATAAGTCTAATAAAATATTGGCAAGGTTTTTATGAAGAAAATAAAACTATTAAAATACTTTTTAAAAGGCCTGGCTGGTTTGGCTCAGTGTACAGAGTGTCAGCCTGTGGACGGGGGTCCTGGGTTTGATTCATGCCTGGGTTGCGGGCTCCATCCCCAGTGGGAGGTGTGCAGGAGGCAGCTGATCAATGGTTCTCTCTCATCATTGATGTTTCTATCTCCCTCTCCCTTCCTTTCTGAAATCAATAAAAACATATTTAAAATAAAAAAGAAAGACTTGAAGATTTGGGCATAAGTCATGTGGTCTCATTCAGAGACTTAAGGAGAGATGAGTAGTGACATTTCTCTTGCAGCTGGTAAGCTGATAGAGAGGCCCAGCTACAAAGGATAAGAACGAAGGTGCTGGGGTATAAATTGGAAAAGAAGGTGAATGGGTCTGAGCTTGATAGGAAGGTTCACACTGAACAGTTATCCAACGTTGATGAGGTGGCTCCCCCTAGGTCACCCCACCTTAATGGGGTGGAGCAGAAATTCAAAGCCCGAGGGCAACTTAAGGTTCGGGACCCTGGGTCTTCCGTAAAGGCAGCTCCACAGCCCGTTGCTAAACTGGCTGTTTATGCCCACTGCTCAGAGGTAGGAAGGCACATGCCCATTTGATTTGGGAGCATTATGCCAGGTCTGATTATAAATACTTAGGAAATAACAGTGTGCATATCATCGGGTGTCCACATCATTTCTCGAAAGCGATATAACTGTCAAATGAAGAGTAGGGTGATGTCGAGGCATTCCTGTGGCTCCCTGGGCACTTAATACATGCCAGGCTTTCAGCTCATTATCTCACACACAAGCTAACCAGTGTGTCAAGGTATGTTTTAAAAGCCTAATTCATTTATTTTCCTTATCATCTCAGATGGACATCTTCCTCTCTCAAGGTTTGGAATTTATATTTTCACTGGTCCAGTAGACTAACTCTGTAGTGAGCAGCCACTCTACTGTGTAAGTTCACAGCAACCTGACAGTTTTACCCAAATAAAACAAAATCAATATCGTTAAACTGAAAGAGTTAACTCTCCTAAAAGCATATTTCTATACAACATTAACTACAGACATGGAAAATTCATTTATTAATGTTAGAAATATTTTTAAAACGCCGTTGTGAGATCCTTCATTTTGATAAAGTCCCACCATCATCTTGTTAATAAGCACTGTATTAATTTTGCAGCAAATTACAATAAGACCGTGCACTGTATGGCTGTGCCATTCAGCTGACATTTATGAAATGCTCTAATTTAACATGGTGACATCTATTACATGCATCTTTTACAAGTTAGAGATAATAATCTCTGAGCGAAATAGACCTAAACCAGCCAAAAAAAAAAGGAGGGGAGATGATGCAATATGAAATCATTCCCCTTTGAGAAGTAGCACTATAATTATTATAACCACTGCTGGGAACGGCGCGTGTGGGGAACCTCTTTATACTCCTTCCGTCTTGACCACTCACAAGACTGAGAAAAAATGTGTTTCATCCCTACCGTCGTTTTGTTTGAGCATGCCTAAGAGTCTGACTGCTTTGAAGCAGCTCTTAAAAATATAACTATTAATCAGCTAAACTTTCTGTAGTACAGTTACCTTTCCAACTCTATAACTGTGCGTTTGTGGTGTTTTACAGGGTCAGTTCAAAATACAAGAATATAGATGCTCTTTTTAAGAGTTATATTATTGCCTGGCCAGCGTGGCTCAGTGGTTGAATATCGACCTATGAACCAGGAGGTCACCATTCGATTCCCAGTCAGGGCACATGCTGGGTTGTGGGCTTGATCCCCAGTGTAGGGCGTGCAGGAGACAGCCGATCAATGATGCTCTCTCATCATTGATGTTTCTATCTCTTTCTCCCTCTCCCTTCCTCTCTGAAATCAATAAAAGTATATATATTTTTTAAAAGAGTTATTTTTTCATTAAAAATTATGAATTTTCAAGACAGATAAAGATTAAATCCCCATTCAATAAGCTTGTCTTCTTTTTTTCCACAATAGGCATGAAAGCATCATTTAGAATGTGGAAACATCTCAGACTAGTGACGTGATTAGTGTTTCCTTTCAACATTTTCTTCTGTGTTTCTGGCTCACCTTCTCACCCAGCTTTTCCTTTCAAACATCCTCCTCATTGTTAGAAAGAGGTACTAGACAAAAACTAAAAACTTACTGGAAAGCATGCATGGAAGTCTGTTTCCTATAATATAAGCTTTAAGCATTATTTAGTTTTTATATACTTTTCTGTTTGTTGTTTTTTTCACTAGTTGCTAAAAGTGAATATAGTTTGAAAAGAATGAAAACAGTAAGGATATACTGGTAGGTGACTTGAACAGATCATTCAATTTGCTCAAGAGGACATTTATAGAATACTCACCCAACAATAGAGGGTTACACATTCTTCTCAAACTCACATGAAATATACACCAAGACAAACCATATTCTGGGCCATAAAACATATCTTAATATGTTTAAAAGAATAGGAATTATAAGAGGTATGCTCTCAGACCATAATAAATAAAACTAAAAATAAATAACAGAAATAGCTCTTATTTCCCCAAATATCTGGATGTAAACAACATACATCTGAATAATGCATGTACCAAAGAGGAAATCTCAAGAGAAATTTAAAAATATTCTGAATTAAAGAAAAATAAAAGTACAACTTAACAAAATTTGTGGGATAGATACAACAAGATTAATTTGCTTAGAGAGAAATTTATAGCATAAATGAGTATGTTAGAAAAGAAGAATCTTATCAAGAGTAAGCACATTAGGATAATTCATTCAGTTCTGCATAGCAGAGTTTTTATTTCAATTTTGGACTCTATTTACTTACCCTTTGGATTATATACATATTCAAGATATTTGTTTACTGATTACAGAATATTTTTAGTCTTGTAAAGGGGCAATTAAATATCCTTTTATATAGTGCCAAAAAGAGGGGGTGGGGATACTAGGAAATCGTAAGTGTGTTTGACTCTCTGTGTATTTAAAAGTGCCGTATCCGGGACCACACCAGTGAGACTGAGAAAAGAATTCAAAGCTATGGCCTTTAGCTATTAACGTATCTCAAGTCTGTAGGTTTTGGGTTTTTGTTTTTGTTTTCAAAGTAAGAAATAGTAAATCTGTACCTCCTCTTTTCCCCTATTGGTTGGGTGGGAAGTCAGAGAATATGATAATCCCACAGAGTAAACTTCCTATAGGGTCATTAGTAGGTTGAAAAATCTCTTGCTGCTTCAGAATTCTTTTTAATATACATTGTAATATTGCTTTTAAAGTGTTAATATAATTCTATATGTTTTCATAACCAAAGAGAGTTTTGTCCATAAGGAGTATCATTTATTCTAACAATAATTCATCATTTTTAAAGGAGATTCCTTCTTCTTCTCAGTCTACAATAAACCTTGCATTCATTCAAACATTCCTGAAGGAGGGGAGAGAGTGGGGTAATGGTGTACTATTCCTTTATGATGAGGAATCTTCTACAGTTATGTTAAAGAAACTTATTGCATGCATAAAAAAGGGCTTAGACTTCACCAAAAAGTGCCTAGACTTCTTTGTATTCACTTTTGTATTAACTTTGGCTTTAAGGTTTTTATTCCTCAAGTTTAGTAGGGAATATTTCTGTGAGTAAATAGCATTGATAAGTAGAGAAGGTTTAAGGTAGAACATTGGAGGTATTATTTTGAATTTTGCAGGAACATAAGTGAACTTATTTTGGTTGTAACCTTGCATGGCTATGGCCTTCCAATTTCTTTTATCATTCATTTATAGTTTTCAAAATGTATTAATACTCTGAAACTGTAACCTTGAGCTCTGATAATGGTGTTATGGTTGGACATTGCTTAATGAGGTTCTTTTGATGTTCCTGGTAACTGAATCTCTCTTCTACAATGAGCTCCATTATACTGAATTTAGGGTTAAAGAAAATTGTGCCAGAGATTTGCACTCTAAATTGCATTGAAATCTTGTGAGATTTGAAATAAAGATGTTCAGAAAAGTGCTTGTGTTTGAAATTGCAGCACAAATTTAGGATTAGATAACATCCAGTGAATTAAGACCTATAGGTAACATCAAACTAGAAGCATATCTAGCTTAATTAGCAGCTCAAATATTGTCCTATATTATTTATCTTGAAATCCAACTTATAGCAAAAGTGGTTTGTTTGTTTTTTAAATGAAATTGCTGCTTTATAAGAATATGGGCTTTTAAAAATTGGTCTTATAATTTTTGGAGAATAGTTTCTTTGATTTTAAGCTAAAGAGCTAAACAATTTAGTAGAACCCCAGTGCTCTCAATTGCTGACCTGAGAGTCTTACTAGGCACAGGGAAGGTTCAATCCCAACTCAGTCACTAAACTAACTAGCTATAGAATCTTGAACAGACCAGGGCCTATGGGATAATAGGTTTCAAATGTATAATCTCAGTGAACCTCAGTTTTTTTATGTCAGAAAAGGAGGTTGGTTTAAATAACTTCAAAGCCTTTTCCTCTGCCTTTCCTATGCATAATAAAAATGTTTTATCATGATTATTATAAATTAGGTAAAGTTATAACATTGATGATAAATGTTCTTAAAATCATTCACTTCTCTTGGAGATTTCCTTTCTGCTTATTATTTCAACTGTACTTTATATAATTGATTCTTAAACCTGTATCTGGAGACCTGACTACTCTGCTAAGCTCTAAACCCAGGTTAACTGTCTGCTAGACACAACTGGCCTTCCATTCCCTCTGACCAACCTGTTCAAATGGAATCGGCCACCTCCTATCAACCCACCTCCCAAACCAACTAAATTTCCTGATTTTCCTATTCATTAAAAAAGAAATTATTTCTTTCAACTAACCAGATTCAGCGCTGCCAAGTAATTCCTAACTTCTTCCTATTTTCTGTCAATTCCCATGATCAATTAGAAAGTTCTGTCAATTCCTTATTTATTTGTTTGTTTTTTTCTTCAATCCCCCTCTCTGTTTCCATTTTCCTATTGTCACCTTGGTTTAGACCTAGATCTTATAGAATAACTCTTAACCCTCCTTCTAAATCCTCTCTTTTTAATCTATCTTATGCTATTTCTAGATAATGATGGCCGTAATCATGTAATTGTCCAACACAAATCAGGCATACTCACCAGAGGCTTTAACTTTTTGATCCTAATCTACTTCTTACTCTCCATTTCCCCTTGATCCCACAAATTCACTCTTCCAGAGGCACTTTGTGTGCTCACAGCTGAGCACTCATGTGACCATTACCAGCAAGGCTCACCCACACTGGCCACCACATCCCTTCACACCAATCCAATTGTTAGGGCCCAGCTAAGTCCACATCCTCCATGTAGCATTTAAAAAAAATATTTACTTTTATTGATTTCAGAGAGAGAGGGAGAGGGAGAGAGAGATAGAAACATCAATGATGAGAGAGAAGCATTGATCAGCTGCCTCCTGCACGCCCCACACTGGGGATGGAGCCCGAAACCAGAGCATGTGCCCTGACCAGGAATCGAACTGTGACCTCCTGGTTCATAGGTTGACGCTCAACCACTGAGCCACGCTGGCTGGGCCCATGTAGCATTTTTAACCTCCTGAGCCACAGTGTTCTACCTGTCGCTAATCACTTACTTCAGGTACCGCTTTATCATATTCTACCATAAGTTGTTTTATTTTAAAAATAAATAAATAAATAAAAATGTAATCATAATAATTATATAGTATTGCTGAATGTTTAGAAGGCAGAAAAACAATCACCTTTAATATTTCATATAGTCCATGCATTTTTTCATATGTATGTTTCCCATAGTTATAATTAAAGCATAAACATAATTTTGCTTATTGTTTTCCCCCTCACTCAATACATAAGAAAAAAACTATAACTGAAGACAATGAAGTAATCCATGGGAGGATAGAGGAGAACTAACCCTGTTGGTAGCAGAGTGAGTAAGAAAGAAAGGTGTCATAGCAGTGATTGTCTGAACTAAATTTCCAAGTACCTGCCAGAGTTAGCTGGGAGGAGGAGAGAGGAGGAGGCAACGGGAGAGAGTGTGCAGAAGCAAGAGGCATGAAGCGCTGTTACCCATCTCAGAGACTGCAGGTCTCAGAGGCTGTGGGTGGAGCTAGAGAGCCTGTGGAGGGAACTAGTATATCACAGAAGGTTTGGGTGCCAAGCCAAGCAGAATGACTTCCATCCGTCATGACAGGAAACAGCAGAATGCGCTTGGGCCAGATACATTGGTGAAATTGCTAACTTTTGATGACGTACACAGTTAGTTTCTAAACATTAACCTCCTTTTTCTTTCTAATAGAATCCTGATTATTAAAAGGCAGCAATGTGCCCAGTTAAAATAATCACCTCCTAAGGCTTCCTCATGGTCTGGAGTGGCTATGTAACCAGTTCTGGATCATTAGATATAAGCATGTGGGTGAGGCAGCTGGAAAAGCTTGTTAAGACTTAGCTGGCATTTATCCTCTTTCTGTCTCTCTTTTTCCATTTCTCTTGCCTAGAATGGGGACACAAACCCTGGAGGTGGAGCAGGCATCTTGTGACCGTGAGGAAGAAAACCACAGAAGTCATGATGCCATCACTGAGAGGCTGCAGATGTACTGGACTATACCTCCCGACTTCCTATCATGTGAAGAAATCAATCTCATTTGATTAACCTACTGAGTTGGGTTCCAGCAATTGAATGCAACCCTATTTAATACAAAGTTATGCCCATTTCTTAGAGATTTGTAATGAACTTAGCATAGTTAAGATCTGAGAAATCCTATTTAACCTAATCTTAAGGCTATTTGAATACAGAACTCTTTTCCCTCAGAAGACAGTATATCTTACTAAACAGAGTGTTTTTGCAGAAGTTTGGAAAACGCTGCTCTCTTTGTATTGATCCAGTAGATGGACAGTAGTCACATTCTGCAGGATGGAAGATAGAGGAGGAGGAATGTGTTAGGAAAGAAAGATAATGTGTTGAATTTGAAGCTTTCAAATTGGATATACAGTTGACAATTGGATATACAGTCCTGAAGTTCCCAAGTGAGATTTGGAAGTAAGTGAGGTAGGTGGTGGTTAAACCCATGGCTCCATGGGTTACACTGTGATTGTGAAGCTGGACAACATTCCAGGAGTATTTTTACCCATAAGAAAATTGGCAGTGGAGTTTTGAATGCTTCCTTTAACTGCCTTGCTATGCCACCTCTCTGTAAAGAGGAAATGGGAAGACTATTCCACTTAAAGGACACTAGAGTTCAAATCATGACTCATCCATTCACTTAGCTGTGTGACCATGGCTCAGATGTCTAACTTCTCTGAGCTCCTGTTCAAGGGGTTGACAACCTAACCTTAAAGAGTTGTGAGAATTACAAATATTACTCAATATTGTGCCTGTTGGATGATAGCTGATCCATCAGTGCCAATTCCCCTCTCCCTCTAGCTAGAGAAGATTTGTTGTGCTGCTTCATACTTTCATCTCCTGTGTAGTGCCTTTTATAGATGTACAGCAGCACTTAAAATTAAGCCAGGATAACGATTTAGCATCTATCTATTAAATATCAATATATAATTGGAGATGAAATTCCAGGGCAGACGAAGATAATTTTACTTACATATGGAATATAAAATCAAAACAAATAAACAAACAAAACAAAACAGAAATAGACTCATAGATACAGAGAACAAACTGCTGATGCCAAAGGGGAGGAGGATGGGGGATTGGCAAAAAAAAGTGAAGGGGATTAAGAGGTATAAACTTCCAGTTATAAAATAAATGATGAGGATATAGTCAATAACATCATAATAATTTTTTACAGTGGCAGATGATTACTAGACTTATAGCATATATAAGTATATACATACTTATAATATACTAAACATATATATACTTATCATAGTATATACATGTTAGACTCCATAAGGTATATAAATGTTGTATCAGTATGTTTTATACATGAAACTAATATAATATTGTATGTCAACTATGATTTTAAAAGAAATAAACAAAATTTAAAAAAAATAAAAATTAGAAAACATTACACATACAAAATATCCCAGGGCAGGTCAAAAGAGATTGTATGTATATGACAGATTTTTATTTTACTATTTTATGTATTTAACAAAACTTAAAGTGCTTCCTGTTTGTCTTCTCTTTTCTACCACTTCATAAATGTTAACTATTTAATATTCATAATAACATTACTAACTAGGTACTATTATTATTCCTATATGGCAGATGAGACAATGGCTGCACCAAGAGGTTAAACAATTTGCCCACAGACACACATAGTTAGTAGGTGGCAGAGCCAGGATTCAAACCTGGGGAGTCAGACCTCATAGTCCTCCTAAACACTATGCTACTAATAAAAGGTATCTATACTAATAAAAGGGTAAGACTGGATAGACTGGACGTCTTTCAGATGTCCTTCCGGACAAAGTCAAGGCAGAGGCAGTTAGGGGCAAACAGGCCGGCAGGGGAGAGCAGTTAGGGGCATCAGGCAGGCAGGGGAGCAGTTAAGGGCATCAGGCAGGCAGGCAGAATGGTTAGGGGTGATCAGGCAGGCAGGCAGAGTGGTTAGGGGCAATCAGGCAGGTAGGCAGGTGAGCAGTTAGGAGCCAGCGGTCCCAGATTGCAAGAGGGCAGTTGGACATCCCCCAAGGGGTCCCAGATTGGAGAGGGTGCAGGCTGGGGTGAGGGACCCCGCCTCCATGCACAAATTTCATGCACCAGGCCTCTAGTAAGTAAATAAAAGGAATCACCCATATTGCTTACTGTTCTTTCATCCTCATGAGGCCTCTGGTAATTGTTTATCTATTGCCCTACATTTTAAAGAAGTGGTAATTTGACTCCAAGCATTTTTTCTTACATGTCAAAAATAGCAATATATATAGAAAGTTTTAGCTAAGAGCTATTTAGAGGTGTTTAAAATTTGTGCCAATACAGTGCTGTCCAGAGTAGCTATCTCTGTAATAACCACAGAACTGATCTTGTTTTTTTGAACTTTCTAGTCTCCATATAATTAATCTAAACATGAGAGAGCATGCGTGCAATTTTTTTTTTTTTTTTAAGAAAAGTACTGCTTACCTTTCTGAAAGAGCACACGTATTTTCAAAAGCTCTCACTCCCTAGGAACGAGCAGCTGTGGCCAGGAAGCACATGAAATAAGAAACAGTGCCAGTGGCAGAAGACTTAAGTTAAAGCTTAAGGAAATTCCCAAGATGCTTCTAAAGGGCATTTGAAGGACATAAACCAGATAGAAAACAATATATAGGATTATTTCAATAGAAACAACTCTCTGTTTCATTTTCTCCCAATAGTCTTCTAGTTCAAAGAGAGATAAGATTGTATTCATGGGAAATTGATGGATAAGCAATGGTTATTTTGTTGTTGTTGTTGTTGTTTTTAATCTGGAAACCCATGTCCTGTCCCCAATGTAAACTTATTGGATGATATAAGTTTGGCACTTACATCTTTCACATAATTTTTTTCCTCTTTAAATGAGCACAACTATTTCTGTCCCTTCCCATACTTTGATGCTGTAAGGATAAATGAGATAGTTTATAGTTCCATGGAAGAGAGATACTACGTATATTAAAAAACACTATTTCAAAGTCCTTCCTTTCCTTGGAAATGTATAGTAATACTTTGTGTATACAGTATTGTTGAAGAGTCAAATTTTCTATAGAAGTGATTACTTTTTTGTTCTCCAAAAAATTGATTCTTATCCCATTCAGGACTAACAATTTCTTTTTTAAATTTAACCATTTTTTTTTCAAACTTTACACTTTGATTTTGTTGATTTTTCTTCTTTAATTTTATATTTATTGAATGCTTACTACCTGAAATGTATTTTATAGAACTCTTTCCTTCTGGTTCAACAAAGTATATTTTGTCTTTTATTAATGATCTTTAAGACATCAATATGTTAAAAGGGGATTTTTGTTTGCTTCATCACAAAGCTGCCAGTGCATTTTAAGGCTACAGCAATAGAAGTCCTAGACTTAAGGGAACTAATATTCCTGTTTTATTCTACATGGAGCCAGACAAATATGAAGTTGAGTATTCCAGATGCACAGTATAAAAGCAACATTGACAAACTGTAGTATATCTGAAAGAGATGATTAAGATGGTGAAAGGTTTGGAAATCATGCCATATGGATGATTAAACAAACACTTGGAAAAGAGACTAATTAAGAGGAGCAATAAAACTTGACTTCAGCCCTGGCTGGGTGGCACAGTTGGTTGGAGCATTGTCCCATACGCCAAAAGGCTGTGGGTTTGATTCCTAGTCAGGGCACATTCCTAGGTTGCAGGTTTGAGTCCCAGTTGGAGCCCATATAGGAGGCAACTGATCAATGCTTCTTTCTCACATTGATGTTTCTCTCTGTCTCTCTCCCCATATCCCTTCCTCTCTCTCTAAAATCAATAAAAACTGTGGCCCTTATCGAAGCTGCAGCTTCTTCCACGTAGCTGCTGTGGTCAAAAAGGAGCCCAGAGTGACAGTTTCCCTTGACGGTCACTGCTCTGTTTGCTGTAACCGATCTGCAACATTTCAGGAAAAGACAGTTCAAATAAATAAATAAATAAATGAAAAATAAAATAAATCGATAAAAACTTATCCTCAGTGAGAATTAAAAAACTAACAACAACAAAACTTGACCTCAAATTTTTAAAAACATGCAGCATTATACGTGGTAACCAAGACATGGAAACAACTTCAGTGTCCTTCATTGGATAATGGGATAAAGAAGATATACTATGTAGCCCTAGCTGGTTTGGCTCAGTGGATAGAGCCTCAGCCTGCAGACTGAAGGGTCCCCGGTTTAATTCTGGTCAAGGGCACATGTCTGGGTTGCAGGCTTGATCCTCTGAAGGGGGTGTGCAGGAGGCAGCCGATCAATGATTCTCTCTCATCATTGCTGTTTCTATCTCTCTCTCCCTCTCCCTTCCTCTCTAAAATCAATAAAAATATATTTAAAAGTAGAAGATATATACATACAATGGAATATTACTTATCCATAAAAAAGGGTAAAAAGTTGCCATTTGTGACAACTTTTTCTGAGAATATCTAGCTAAGTGAAATGTCAGATGGAAAAGGACAAGAACCATATGATTTCACCCATATCCTATATAATAAAGAGGTAACATGCAAATTGACCATCACACCCTCTCACAAGATGGTCGCCCCCATGTGGTCAAAGATGGCTGGCAGGGGAGGGCAGTTGTGGGTGATCAGGCCAGCAGGGAAGGGAGGGCAGTTGGGGGGGACCAGGCCGGCAGGGGAGCAGTTAGGCGTCGATCAGGCTGGCAGGGGAGTGGTTAGGGGGCAATCAGGCTGGCAGGGGAGTGATGAGGGGGTGATCAGGCTGGCAGGCAGAAGTGGTTAGGGGCAATCAGGCAGGCAGGCAAGCGGTTGGGAGCCAGTAGTCCTGGATTGTGAGAGGGATGTCTGACTGCCGGTTTTAGACATCCTCTGAGGGGTCCCAGATTAGAGAGGGTGCAGGCTGGGCTGAGGGACACCCCCCTCCCAGTGCACAAATTTTGTGCACCGGGCCTCTAGTGTGGGATATAAAACAGAAAACAACAAATGAATAAAGAAAACAAACTCAAAAACACAGACAACAGAAGGGTGGTTACCAGAGGGGCAGGGGTTAGGGAGAGGATGAAGAGGGTAAAGGGAGTCAAATATATTGGTGATGAAGGGAGACTAGACTTTGGATGGCAATCACACAATACAATATATAGATGACATATTATAGAACTGTACACATAAAACTTACATAATGTTATTAACCGTTATTAACCAATGCCACCCCAATAAATTTAATTTTTAAAACTATCTTTGAATACCTATTAAGAAAGAAATTGTAACTATTCTGTGTAGTTGCAAACAACTAAACTATAAACAAAGGTAGAATTTTAAGAAGAGAGATGTCACAGTTGAATAAGAACAGCACCAAAATGAATAGGGCTGCTTTTGAGGCTTTCATTTACTGAAATTTCTAGAACAGAAACAGCATGATTACTGGACAGAGATTTTGTGCAGAGAGTTCCTGATAGGGTAAGAAGTTGGGCTCAAGGATCCCTAACATCCCTTCTGATGCTGAATATCCTATGATCCATTAGGAGCCTCACACAGTGGACCGAGTTATAATAGAGTGATACCTTTACAGCCTTTTGTACTTTGCCTCTGCACTAAAAGGCCTCAGACTGCTGTGGGGTTTTGTTTTTGTTTTTATTTTTTTTGTCCTTATGACTATTTTTTATAGTTCTCCCATTCTCCTTAATACTGGGTTATTTCAACCCATTCCTTGTTTTAATGACATCCCACTCCATTCTAATTTGTTATTTCTAACTAGAGGCCCGGTGCATGAATTCATGCACAAGTGGGGGTCCCTTGGCCTGGCTGGTGATCGGGTTGATTGGGGCCACAGGAGGTTGACCAGGGAGGGTTGGGCAGTGGGAAGTTGGCCAGCTGAGGGTAGGGACCAAGGGGAGGGTCTGGGGGAGGTTGGCTAGCTGCGGGAGGTTGGCTGTGGGAGCACACTGACCACCAGGGGGGCAGCTCCTGCATTGAGCATCTGCCTCCTGGTGGTCAGTGTGCATCATAGTGACTGGTTGACTGGTCATTCCAGTCGTTCCAGTTGTTTGGTTGTAACAGTCACTTTGGCTTTTATATATATAGATATGTTGTGGCCTAGGAAAACAGCATAACCAAACTTATTAACATTGTAATAATAATTTAAGTGAAGTCCTAAAGAGCTCTCCCATGAATAAGATTTTTGCTACATCAACATTTTACCATCTATTTTAGTTCTTATAGGCCCTTTTAGCTTTCTTCCAAGTTCTCAGGAGTATTCTAGGTTAATTTGATAATTATGCAACATTCTAGAAACTTGATATTGAACTTCCATAGGTATGCTAAGCTTCCTACTAATTCATAAATTACTGAAATTTTCAAAAACACAATAATAGGCATTGATATACTTATCACTGAGTAAGGTTTTCCTTATGTAGGTAAAACTTTCCTAGATAGCTCTTTCAAAATTAAAAGAAAATTTATCTAAGTTAGAATTAAATTTGAATTTAGAACTAAATTAGACTACCTAACCAAATAAAATTAATTAGAAATTGGTTAGAATGCTAATCATTTATATATAATGTTTTATATATAAAGTATTGTTGTAAAGGTACAGATTAGTTTAGAATATAGAGCATCATTCTGATTTCACTGTTTTTTTCTTAATCCCTGTTCTTAGCCTTCAGCAATAATTTTAATATAATGCAGTCAAAAACATTTAATGAAAACTTATTATATACCCAGCAGGTGTTCTCCATTAATAACAATGAAGAATATAAGAAAAACAATGTTTTGTTTAGACTAAGTATCAAAGACTGGCTTACTATTAAGGAACTTACTGTCTTGTTAAAGGAAATAAGAACCAGTTATAGTGTTATCAGGTGGCATACACAGGGGTGGGCAAATGTAGGTTTGCAGTTGTGATTACATGAAACAGGTTATTCTTGTATTATTATTATTGTATTATTTATTTGTATTATTTGTCTTCTTATTTCATACCCTTAATCATAACCTGCATGTCTTTTTCCATATGAATAACTGTAAACCTACTTTTGCCCACCCTTGTATTATCAAGGCAGGATTGATGCAGATAGTAAACGCTTTTGAAACTTGCAGTGAGAGGTAGAGTGGTTTTGCTTTAATATACTACTATATATTATTAATTCACAAATTAATAAGTGTGCACTTTTTTAAAAAATTGCTTTGGATATTAGGTAATATTGGTGCTAAGAGCTTTTGACTGTAATAATTTCCTATCATTTATTTGGTAAAAAGAATAATTTGGAGAGGTGTTTTAGTAGCTTCATTGGGAGCATATTTATAAAAGATGAAGAAAGCCCCAACATTGCCAATATTTGAAAACTCAAAGGTTTTATGTTCTAAAGTGTTATACAAATTGCTGCTCATACTGGTTGCCACTTTCCAGTGTTGTCCATAAGATTATATTAAAATCTCCCAAATGGGTGATGCTGATCTCACCCCTGGGAGGTATCTTCTCATATAGTCCCGGCTGAGTCATAAATAATATCTACATATGCCCCAAAGCTCTGAATTGTCCTCATCAGTAACACGCAGAACTGAATGGTATCTGTAAAGTAGTTAATTCTCTGGAAAATATTCAAAGGCACAAAATGAACACTGCAATAAAATTGCTTTCTACTTAACTTTGTCAATTTCCCCAGAAGTGTACGGTACACAGAACAATGTTTTCATAGAACTTGCAAAAGTCGTAGACTCAAGTGCTATTTATTTTCCTCCCATAAACAGCAGCCTTGAGCAATTCTATCCACAATTAGTTACTTGTGGTTGCTACTAAAATGTTCCCCATAACATTCCACATCGTTATTGTTTCATAGCACAACGCACTCTATAGAGTGAAAGTGCTTGGAAGGACCAAGGACCGCTCTTTGTCATGCCCCTGTCTCTAGACAACGAAGTTCTTGAACAGCCCAGAGGTGGTCCTGTGACCCTTTTATTTTAAGTACCTTCAGTTTGAATTAGGGAATACCTTTTACATCAAAATGGATACACCTAGCATAAAATAAGTATTGATTGTTCAGCCGAGACGTCCTCCCCGCCCCCCAAAGGCGGCAGAGAAGCAGTGAACGCCACTTAGCAGTTCGTGCGTGCGCTCTCGGACGCCCGTGACCCTGGCTGGGCTGGGGGTGGGAGGTGGGGGGAGTCCTTTCCCGGGTCCTCAGACTCCCAGAGAAGGGGCGGCGGGGATGCGGGAAGAGAGGGAGGGCTTGTTTTGCCTGGGGATGTGGGAAGTAGGCGCTAGCCTGTTTCGCGGTTTTTTAAGCCCCTTGGCATGCCCTGACCTGATCAAGAGAGTCAACTGCTCTCTGGAATGTTCCGGGAGAAGGTGGGAGATTGCTTCCCAGAGGAGGCCTGTGGGTGCTGGAGGGCATCAGGGGGGTCACGCAGGGAGATGAAGGGCAAGCGCCGGGAGGGACACGAGGGAAGCGGGGGGCCGAGATGAGGAGCGCGCGTGGGGGCTGAGGCGGGCGGGACAAGCTGGCAGCGAGGCAAGGAGGGTGGCTGGTTGCA
>NW_005370777.1:4155747-4188639 GCF_000412655.1 Myotis brandtii
ACATGGGGAGCTGCGCGCGGCTGCTGCTGCTCTGGGGCTGCTCCGCGGTGGCCGCAGGTGGGTGGTGACGCGCCTGGCCCCCCACCCCTCTTCCCTCGCTCTTAGGTACTCCGCTCAGGACTCGGGGTGCAGGGGAGTGCGCTTCGGGAGCGCCGAGCTCAGCGCCCGAGGATGAAATGAGTGGCCATGTTCCGCCTCCTTCCCCCGGTCTCCGCAGTTTAAAATACTATTGATTTTTTTTTTTTTTTTTTTTTTTTTTTTTTAAAACACATGCCCTTGGATAACCCGATATCATGGGTGCGCCCTGCCGGAGATACATGACCTTGGTTTCTTTCTGGGTTTGGGTTAGTGAAAAACTGCCTTTCCACTTTGTGAGGGAACAAAGGACCAAGCTCGCCATCCCCCGGCACTTCATGGCCTGAGGAATGATGGGGAGGGGTGGCCCGGCGACCCTGGGCGCGCGTGGGCCAGGGCTGCTCTCTCGTCGGGAGAGATGCCTTCGTGCCCGACCTCCTGCGGGGTACTCGGGAGCCAGGTAGGGACACCGGGACGAGGTGAGTGCCCTCTTGCCGGGGCAATGGCTGGAACGGAGTGAGACCCGGGTTGGGACGGTGAGTGGTGATCGCTCTGGGTTGCAAGGAGCGGGCTGACCGCGCCTGGGGAATTGGTACCCTGGCCGAGGCTCCGCGGGAGGTCGGGGGCGGGTCTGCTCCCTGTCTGGGGAACGGGAAGACCGGCAGGGGCGTCGTCAGATGCGCTCTCCCTCCCACTCCCATCCCGGCTTTCTTGGGCTACTCTTGGCCACCCGTTCCTAGCTCGCCCTTTCTAAGTTTGGGAGCTCCTTCTGCTCCTCTCCCTCCCTCTTGAGGGTCGCCTGGTTTCCAATTAGGCGTAAGTGTAGCTCAGTGTTTTAGGGCGAAAGAAAGTGAGGGACTCGTCAGCTGTCGGGTCTCTCACACACATCTCGCTTGCTCCAGAACGGAGAGTGTGGGCTGGAGGGACCGACTGGTGGCTAGCGAGCATCGTTTTCCCCTTCCCTTTGGCTTCTTGCACTCTGCCCCCCGAGATGCTGGCTCGCAGTAAAAGCCAGGCTCTAGATTCTAGAATCTGCATCCCAAACCAGCCAGACTCATAGGAGCATCCTTGCCATACTTGACTGGTCACTTTCTTAGCGTTGATTTCCAAGTGTCTTGTCCACCCACTATTTATCTGGCTTCTAACTTTTCCGGACTTCTTGTTAGTTGAGGTGCATTGAAAATTATCCAGTACTTTACCCAAGGAGCCTTAAAGGTCCAAGATTTTGCTTTATTTCTTCCTATTTATGCACCCCCTGTGTGGACTTCTCCATGCTCCCCTAACCACAAAGTGAACTTTAATAAACCTGTCCCTTTCCAAACCATGTTACAGCAAAAACATGCAAGCAATCGAGAGGTTGTAAATAAATATCACAAGCCAAGTGTTTAAAGTCAAAAATACTTGTACGGGCAGTATATGATTTTCCCTGAAATGCTTTACAGGTGAGTCATAGCACATTGTGTGTTTGGGTGATCTTGGCCACAAGCAACTGTTGCCCCAGCTAACCAGAGTCCAGGCATGATGCACACTTGGATGTGACGTGTAAAGAATATGCCTCAGGAATCCCTTTCTTTTGGTTGCAAAGGCCATGCGGGCTGTTGATCCTCCGTGTGTGAAATATCTCTGTTTTAATCTAAGCTGTCATTTCAACAGTGCTGTGATAACAGTTCAGAGGTGCTCCCTCTTCAGAAGCACAAACGTTCAATTAGCCAGAATTTGGGGTTTCACTTCCTCTTCTTTCTTTCCCTGTCTGTTTTAATGTTTAAAATAGACGATCTTACTTACGGTATTCATAATTAAAACAAGAAACCCAAATTAAAGGATTATAATATGTAGTCGGGATGTTAATAAGTGGATAATGTTTATCATTTTAAGTAATTTTGAAACTTTAAAGTCTGTTGGATCTTTGTTTGGCTGGAATCGCATGTTTCTTTAAGAAGGTGCTTTAGTTCACAGATAATGTTTAAAGGTGCTATTGGTGGCAGCCAGTCTGTAAGCATTCTCCTGTTAAGCAAACAGGTAACTACTATATAACCTGTCCTAGAACTCAAGTGGCAGAGAGCATGTCAAATAAGCTTCTCTTCCATTTGGCAGTTTAGAGGGTTTTTTTCTTGGTTATATTTACTTAATATTAAAAATAGCTATTGCACATCTGAGTGCCCATAGTTTCTAGCTTTGCCTCCCAAATGTGATCCCATTGTCTATTGATTAAATATTTCACATTGCTTTTCCTAGGGAATTTGTCCCTTCATATTTTTTAAAACTCAGTTCATCGTAACTGTGGCCATTTCAAAGCCAGCTGCCTTTATCTTCTTCTTTTCAAAAAATATATTTTATTGATTTTTTACAGAGAGGAAGGGAGAGGGATAGAGAGTTAGAAACATTGATGAGAGAGAAACATTGATCAGCTGCCTCCTGCACACCTCCTACTGGGGATGTGCCTGCAACCAAGGTACATGCCCTTGACCAGAATCAAACCTGGGATCTTTCAGTCTGCAGGCCGACGCTCTATCCACTGAGCCAAACTGGTTAGGGCTGTCCCTTCATATTTTTGGTTTAAAAATGTAATAGATTCAACATTTCCTCCTTAATGCATTCTCATAACTATGTTAGATAATGCTAATGACTGAAATTATACTTAAAAGACTAAGTTGGATGACCTTAAACACATTATTGTTTGGGGTATTATTTAAGTCATGATATCAAAAACAAATAAGTATATTTCAAATATAGAGAATGTTTAGAAAGCAAAGTACTTGAAAAGAGTTAGGCCTGTTATCTTTATCCCGGTGTTCCCACTTTCCTTCCTTTTGCCCTTTCCCTGTAGTGATTTTATTTTCCTTCATGTGAATTTTGCATCTGAGCATGAAATGCACACTCACACACTTGCATACACAAATGAGGTATAAATACAGAGTAGTATTCATGCTCAAATTTGGTAGGATTTCCTCTTTACTGAAAGTCTCAAGCTCTTTAGGGATCACTTGACTGTTGAAGATGGACTAGGTGGACAGAAGAGCTTTCCAGATGGGTTTGTCTTGAATAACATATGCTTTCCCTTCCCCAGGGCTGAGTGGAGTAGCTGGAATGAGTTCCCGCTGTGAGAAAGCCTGTAACCCTCAGATGGGAAATTTGGCTCTAGGGAGAAAACTCTGGGCAGACACCACCTGTGGTCAGAACGCCACTGAACTGTACTGCTTCTATAGTGAGAACACTGATCTGACTTGTCGGCAGCCCAAATGTGACAAATGCAATGCTGCTCAGCCTCACCTGGCTCACCTGCCAGCTGCCATGGCAGACTCGTCCTTCAAGTTTCCTCGCACGTGGTGGCAGTCTGCTGAGGATGTGCACAGAGAAAAGATCCAGTTAGACCTGGAAGCCGAATTCTACTTCACTCATCTAATTATGGTGTTCAAGTCCCCCAGGCCGGCAGCCATGGTGCTGGACCGGTCCCAGGACTTTGGGAAGACATGGAAGCCTTACAAGTACTTTGCAACTAACTGCTCGGCTACTTTTGGCCTGGAAGATGATGTTGTCAAGAAGGGAGCTATTTGCACTTCTAGATACTCCAGTCCCTTCCCGTGCACTGGAGGAGAGGTAAGGGCACACGTTTAAGTCTACACTGTACATAAGGTAGAAAAATGTTACCAGCCCACATTTTTTTAAAAGTATGAAGGTATACTTGTAGCAACATGAATGAAATTAGAATTTTTCATGAGCTTTATTTGTCATAAATTATTTCTCGCCCTTAGACATGGATGTGTAGTCATTTTCAAGCAGGTTGCCCACTGACTGGGTTTAAGTTGGAATTCTAAGACTTTAATTTTTCTTTTTCTTTTTTCAATATCATCATTCTGCTTAAGAGGTTTGAAAGGCTAATAATTTAATCAGTTAGCAGGACTACTTACTGTGCTTCTGAGGGAGCAGGAGTTACTGAGACAGCCTGTTCCTGGAGCCCATGCTGGTATCTTCCTGAAACTGTTAACATAAATAGGAAGTAAATAAAAATAAAGCCAAGGGAGAAAAAAAAATCTGTCAGAAGGATACGTTGTATAACAGTGGAGTTTTATTGTTAAGATTACAAGAGTGCATAGCAAACAAACGAAGGTAGTTTTGTTTTTGTTTCAATGATACAAAAGTTATTTTCATACTCACAGATACATCAACCAATTCAGGGTCTTGGGTCTATCCTGGGCCCAAGACCATCTCAATTTTATTCTGCAAAACAGCCTCCTTAGCTATTAGTCCCTTTTCTATATAGGGTGATTTCTCTTTGTTTCATATTTCCGTTCTCCTAAGGGGGAAACAGATCTTTTAAACTTATATGGATGTACCTAATATACCTCCAGATATATGAAAAATTTCAGAGAAAATTGGGTGAAAGCAGATAAAGAGAATAAAATACCTTCAGAAATATTGATTTATAAAAAAGAGCAGAGAGAAAGTATGAAATTTCTAATTTTGGTACATGTCATAAACACACAGATTAAATAAGTGGTTAACTTAGGGGGTGATTTTGCCACCATCCCCCTTCTCAGGGGACATTTGGCAGTGTCTGGAGACATTTTTGCTGGGGAGAGGGACACTACTGGCATCTAGTAGGTGAAAGCCAGGATGCTGATAAATTTCCTACTGTGCACATGACAGCACCTCTCCCATTCCCAATAAAGAACTATTAGCCGTAATGTCAATAGCATAAAGGTTAAGAAAGCCCAGACAAGTTGTTAGACATACATCTAATGCATATAGTACAATGGCTACAGAGACTAAGAGAGGCACTCTTTTAGCAGTCATCTATATTTCTATTTGCAGATTTCCCTGGTGATAGTATTTAGTAACATTTATTGAGCCCCTACTATCCCAGGCACTGTACTCAGTGCTAGTAACTGTGCCTTTGGTTTGGGCGGGGGGCGGGGGGGGGGGCGTTGCTTGCCTGGGGCCTTGTGAAAAGGTGGGTTTGGGAAACCCTCCCCCCCACTACCAAAGGCACATATGGACTTTGCCATGTGATCCAGCTATTTCTTCTGTGTGCACTTTGCAGACCAGGAATAGTGCCACTGGCACCAGAACCAAAGGATGTGGCACACACAGTACACAGACTATTTTCCATGTTTCTTCACGGTCCCTAAAGTTGGCTTAATATTGTAAATCCATGTGCACCCTGCCATGATAGGCATTTTTAAAGATACCAGGGGGAAAAAAGAGACAGATAAGTTAGACTCATTGTTTTCTTATGTGGAGAACACTTGGTGTTGCAAACAAATGAATGGCTTGAACTCTCAAATTGCTTTGGAATTGATCCACAGGCTGATATCAGCTTCCTACATCTCAGTGCTACTGGGCCATGTGTATCTACGAAGTAGCAAAAATACAGTTTCAGTAACCAGATGGCAGGCATGCTTGCTTAGCAAACATTATATTGAATGTATTACAGTGGCCCAGCAATCACTTAGAGATGACTAAGGTAACATTTAGTTAACCTATAGTAAAAACAAAGATCTTATCTTTTTAAAACCCAAACTACTTATTGTCATCAATGCTTACATCAAAATTTAAAGCAGATAAAGACTAAAATCTGATAGTTATTCCAATGTACAGTCGCATTTTAAATCTAGTTTTTAGATTTTTTTCATTGTAGTTATTTCCACAGACATATTTCAATGGCAAACAACAAACAAACAAACAAAAAACATCAAATGCCACCTAATTCCCTCGAGAGCAAGATTTTTGAGTGTACATTAAACCATCTGGAATTTCCTCCCTTTAGAGGGCAGGTTGGGGAAGGAGTATTTCCCTCCTGAATTAGAGAGTAGAAGAAAGTCTTCCTCAAAGGAAAAACCAGGGCAAGCCTTCCCAGAAAATATTAGTAACCCACCTCTTCTATGTTGCTCTGGAGTATCAATTAGTTTTAAGCTATGAATTAATTTCACAGTACACCTCTGTATCATCAATCTATACCTTTGGAAATGGAGTGATGAGAAAACTAAGCCAATGAATCTAGTATCAAATAAGTAGTTTCAAATTTCATTTATTGCTTATTTATAATATTACAGACCTATAACTTCCTTCATTCTATATAAGACTTCTTAAGACTTCGCAAGATATTATCCTACTACTTAGGCTAAGATAAATATATCTCATACTTAATTTATTTCCATTGTTTATTCCAAAATACTTCTTTGGGCTTTTCAGGCCTTAGAGAGCCTGTAGTTTCATGTCTAACACACCAGATACCTACATTTACAGAACTGAAGGCACCAGTCATCCGAAAGAGGACTTTAAAATTGTAGGCCTAAAAACCCACCCAGAAGAATACTTTTAATTTTTAAATAATATGTATCTTTATTGATTTCAGAGGGGAAGGAGAGGGAGAGAGAGATAGAAACATTAATGATGAAAGAGAATCATTGATCAGCTGCCTCCTGCATGTCCCCCACTGGGGATCGAGCCCTCAACCCGGGTATGTGCCCTGACCAGGAATTGAACCATGACCTCCTGGTTCACAGGTCAGTGCTCAATCACTGAGACATGCCAGATGGGCCAGAAGAATACTTTTAAAATCAAAGTTAAGTCTGCTATAAAGAAACTTCCTAAACTGCCTGGCTGGCTGGTGTGGCTCAGTGGTTGAGTGTCGACCTATGAACCAGGAGGTCACGGTTCTATTCCTGGTCAGGGCATTTGCCTGGGTTGCGGGCTTGATCCCCGGTGGCGGGTGTGCAGGAGGCAGCAGACCAATGAGCCTCTCTCATCATTGATATTTCTATCTCCCTCTCCCTTCCTCTCTGAAATCAACAAAAAAAAAATGTAAAAAAAAAAACACAACACTTCCTAAACTGACCAGCAGTTTCAAAGAATGGGGTAGGGCTATCCTAAAATGTGTCTCCTTTATAGGAGGGCAGATTGAGATTCGGAGGTAAAAGTTAGTTATGTCATAGAGCAAGGACTAAATCATAAGTCTTCTGGCTTTGAGTCTACTATTTGTTCCATAAAAACTATGTTCTTCTCCACTATCAACCCCCCAAGAACTGCTCACAGAGAGATTATATGCATATCTCTCTCCTTGCTCACTCTCATAACATTTTGTTATTCACTTGTATATGACAAGAAGGTAAGAAAGAATTTGCCCAACAACATTCCTCAGAATAGGAATGTCCTCTGAGATGTCACTGGTGTTCTAGGAATAGAGGTTCCATTCCAAACCAGGTTGGGAAACACTGACTGGGCTTAACAAATTTAAACATTTATAAATACATACATATTCACATTATTTATCCTGTATCCCCAATTGGGAAATATAGGCTGAAACACTTCCAAACTCATTTATCCCTGGGACCCTCTTTTTTTAGAACTGCAGTTGCTATCTCTCAGAACTCCAGAGATCCCCAGAGCCCAACTTGGGAAATGCTTGGGTGAAGGTATAAAGTGCTCCCCAAAATCCTGGCAAAAAACACAGCCAGGGGGAGATGTTGTTCAAAGGGTACAATATTTCGGTTATGCAAGATGAATCAGTTCTGGAGATCTAAGGAACAGCAAACATGACTATCGTTAACAAGACTTTATTGTATACTTGAGGCCCAGTGCATGAATTTGTGCACGGGTGGGGTCCCTCGGCCTGGCCAGAGATCGAGGCTGATCGGGACCCATCTCGCCCAAGTCCAGATGGGGCCAATTGGGGCCAGGAGGTTGGCTGGCTGGCCCCCATCGGGGCCCCTCAGGGCCGCTGGCCTGGGGGAGGGACCACGGGAGGTTGGCTGTGGGAGCGCACTGACCATCAGGGGGCAGCTCCTGTGTTGAGCATCTGTCCCCTGGTGGTCAGTGCGCATCATAGCTACCGGTCATTCGGTCAACCGGTCGTAATGGTCTCTTAGGCTTTTATATAGAGAGATTTGAAATTTACTAAGAGGATAGATCTTAGTGTTTTCACTAAACACATGCAAAAAAGTAACCACCTGAGGTGATGGATATGTTAATTAGCTTGAAAATGGTGATTATTTCACAATGTACTAGTATATGTATATCCAATGATCAAATTGTACACTGTAAATAAATAATAATTCTTAATTTTCAAATATACCTCAATAATTTTTTTTTAAAAGACCCAGACAGGCTTGGTGCTTGGCATGGTTAGACATCAAGGCCCTCTGTCAGTTGGGGACTTAGTCTCCTATTTAGCTGGAGTAATAAATAATAATCACCTTGAAGCTAAAGATGATAGGTTAATTAGGCTTTTTCAGGATGAAAAGAAGCACCTCAGATTAGCTCTGGGTACAGAAAACAAGTAAGTGGGGAGATGTCGCAAGCTGTTTTAGGGCCCACACAGGCCTCATGGAACTGAAATTTCAATGATCACTATTTAGGAAACAGCATCGTTTCAGTGACTCCAAAGCAACTCTAAAGGAATGTAGTTGTCATCTCCTTAGAAGTTAGCACCACTTGCTCCCTGTTCTATTAACTTATTATTAGAAGAACTCTATTCAGAATTGGATAGCAACCAACCAAACGGCATGGATATTTTTTTCCAGGGCATTATGAATATGGAATACTTTATGGGAGGCAGCAGCACAGAGAAGCCAAGAACAGAGGGGGTTTGGGTCTCATATGAAGGACTAGGCAAGGATTGTTAAATAGGGTAAGGATTGCATCAGTCTTATTTACCCCTGTATCCCCAGCATTTGCTTGGACCACAGTAGGCAATTAATAAATCTGTAACTGAATGAATGAACACAAGAATGGCATAAAAGCAGGGGTGAGTAGGAGAATATCTTTAAATGACACAGATGGAGGAATGAAGTGCTTGGGTAGGGGATATGATTCAGAAACCCTGATTTACATGGAGAAGCTGAGTTGGTAATAATAGGGCATAAGCTGTGGTTGAGGAAAGGCGATTAATGAAAGATCTTAAATAATATTTATTCATCCATTTATTCATCAAGTAATCTTTGAGTTTCTGTGTGTGATCCCATTCCAGATGCTGGGGATATAGCAGTGAACCAAAGAGATAAAAATTCCTGTCCCCATGAAGTTTAGGTTTCAGTGGAGGGAAGGGGAAGATAGAGAACAAATAATTAAGTAAAATATACAGTATGTCAGAGTGTGATGGTAAATCAGAACTAAGGAGAAAATAAAACAGGGTAAGGGATGGCAGGGAAGGGCTTGCTGTTTTGAAAGTGATTAAAAGATTTGATAGAATAAACCATGATAAGAACTTTGAGTTCCTGGTAAGTTTTCAGGAGCGAACAAAATCTGTAATTAAGGGTTTCATTTCTTCCCATCTATAGATATGGGAAAATGAAGTTGTGTGTTAAAATGACAAACACTGGTAAAAATCCCTCTGACTAGTGTTTCTTAGAATGAGAAAAGGAAGCTAAATGTCATCGATGGAAAAGCATATGACTGATGAGTAATCTGAAGCCTAAAGAAAGTTAAGTGACTGATTTGTGTACAATTACTCAGCTGAAAGCTGTACTTCCTGATGTCAAGCCCAGTGCTATCTGCACTAGGTTAAACTTCCTTTGTGCCATGCCAGGCAGTGTGAAAGATACAAAAACTATATGCATTCCTTTCCTTCACAGTTCTTATAATCTACTGGGGAAGAGAGTAAATATTGCAATTTATAGACTGATTTATTAAATAACATGATATAGTACATGCTTAATTTCCCCAATATGTTGTACAGATAATATGCCTTTCAAGATTCAAGTATTTATTTGTCTATTTAGGCCAGGGGTGGGGAACATCCGGCCTACGGGCCATATAAGGCCCGTGAAATCATTGGTTTGGCCCTGCCAAGGCATTAGGGGTGAGTTAATTAAGTGTTTGACCAAATATAGCAGGCTAATTTTTTAAGTTGATAATTTTGTGCTGCCCAAGGATGATGTTATAAATATCCAAATGGCTGTTGGCAGAAAAAAGGTTCCCCACCCCTGCTTTAGGCCATTGGAAAGATTATGTTTCAATACCTCATGATAAAGTCAGTATGGCACAAGTGTGCAGAAAATGATAAATGACTTACTCAGGTTTATACAGGTATTTACAGTTATAATGTGCTAAGCCATATTTCGGATTTTTAAACTTAAAAGATAAAGCAAAGTAGTACATGAGTAGGACTATTTTCTAATTGGTCATCTGTTTCTTCGGTCACTGAAATCTGCGCATGCCTATTTCTGCAGTATCAATGGTCAGGAATCCTAGTGGCAGCTAATATCAGTTGAAGCCTTCCATGTGCCAGGCACCCTATAAAGTGTACTGTACCCCTTATTCTCACAAGAACCAGTATTAGACCCATTTTACAGACAAAGACACTGAGACTTAGTGAGTCTAAGTAACCTGTTCAGAATCAAATAAATAATAGCTAACCTGAGCCAGAGTTGGGATTATTAGCTTGCCTTGAAATCATTTATATGATTAAGCTTTATTATAAATCCAAAATATAAAAAAAGCACCAAATCCTATACTAAAATTAAATTGCTATAGCAATTATTAGGTATTATCTACCACTTACTGTTTAACTGATAATTTGTAAATGGTTGCATGAACTTTGCATAAAAAAGTAGATGTTTTTACATTGATAGGAAAATTATCTACAACAAATAAAGATTGTTTGCACTTAGAGCATTTAAAATGAGCTAAATGTGAATGAGTATCGAAGTTCTTCCATACCACTTTGCATAGTTTTATTTGATTGGTTTGTTTTAGGGGGGAGAGGAGTACAATAGTTTTTATCAAGACAGTAACTGCTTTAAGCAACTTTTCTAACTTAGTCATCCTATGTATTAATGTTTTACTTTGAAGTATATTCTCTGCTACAATTTTATTGAACTTCCTTGAAAAATAGAATATTATGTATATTTGTTTAGAGTGCTTCAATTATCCACTCCCTGGGGCTGTATACCTTTCCTATAGGGGTGAGGCTAGAGATTTATAACAGCACATTTCCCAAAAATACCTTTAGTTTAAAGAAAACCCACAGGGTAGTTATCAATTAAAAGTGTTTAAAGAGGTGACATAAAAATTAGAATAACCCCAGAGATCAAATCAATAAACTTTGATTTATTGATTTCAAAAGAGGATTTTTTTCCTCCAAAAATGCCTTCTTTATAGCTACTTAAAAAAATCTGTTTAGCATCTTTTTGCTTAGTATTTGTCTGATTCAATGGTTTAACTTTGCCACTATTTGGTTAAAATAGTCTTGAAACTTTGAGATAGCAGATTTTAAATGCTGTGTTAGTAATTAATGGATTACATTGAAAAATTAAGACTGGACAATGAAGAACAGTTGAGGAGCAGGCGCCTGGAAGTCGGGTATATCTGGGCATACATGCAATGGAGAACCCTACATATTATAATGGGATTATTAGAAGTTGGGGCTCTGGAAGATGAGGAAAATGAATCATGCCAAAGAATATGTAAGTTACTACAGTGTCTGAAAAGTTGGTGAATGTAATCTCTCCCTCCTCTGCACTGCCATGCACTTTGTGTCACTCACATGTAGCTGAAACATCATGTCCCCTATCTCTTCTACTCCTGTAGTGTTTGTTTCTTGAGCAACTTTGTCCCTTCTATCATTGTATATGTCCCTTCCAACCTCTGCACCTAGCACGCTTCCCCTACAAGGCAAAAATGTCCGAAATACGTTTGTTGAATTGAATTACATGAAAAGAACGAACTATACAATCATAATACTGTTTATTAACTGTGTGGGGTGATATACATCTAAGTATTAATCTTTTCAAAGTAGTCATGATTCATTCATCCTTTCTACAAATATTTGTAAAGTATCTACTATGTGCGAGACACTATTTCAGGAGTTGGGGGTACAGAGAAGTTAAAATTTTCTGCTCTTGAGCTTATATTCTAAATGTAAGGTGCTAAAGAAAGTAAAATATATAGAATGTTAGGTAGTGATAAGTGTAAATAAATAAATAAAAAAATAAAGCAGGGAAGGAAGCTAGGAAGTGGGGAGGGCTGTTTTGTTGTTGTTGTTTTTAATGTTTAGATAGAGCTCTCAGGGAATGCCTCACTGAGACTTTTGAATAGGACCTGAAAGAAAGAGAAGTGAGCGGTGAGCACATCTAGGGAAAGAACAAAGGCCCTGAGGAAGTCTGCCTGGTGCCCTTAGAACTGTGCGGATGCTGGTGTGGAGTCAGAAGGGTCAAAGTACAGTGTAGTAGGTGAGGTCAGGGGTCAGAGATTATGGGGTACTGTAAGTAAGAAGATACCCAGGATGGCCCAAATTTATACCTAGATCAGTTAAAGCCTGTTAATTATTTTTAACATCCCCTTTAATTTTTAAATTGGTCCCAATTTGAACCATAAGTGATTATTTGAAGGCCATTGCTTTTACTCTGAATGACACTGGAAGCCATTTGAGGTTTTAAGTAGAGGGGTGATATAATCAATGTATTTTGAATAGGATCACTCTGACTTGTATGTTAAGAAAAGATCAAAGTGGGAAGGAGGGAGACTAGTTAGAATGATGTTGAAATAATTTAGGCTAGATTTAATGGTGCATGGACAGGAGGGGAGCCATGGAAATGGTGAAGAGTGGTTGAGTTCTGGATCTATTTTATGGAGAGAGTCAATAGCATTTGCTGAAAGGTTGAATGTGGAGTGTGAGAGAAAGAGAGTAGTAAGGATGTTTTTAGCCTGAGCACCTGGAAGAGTAGAACAGCCATTTACTGAGATGGAGAAGATTCTAGGGCGAGCAGATTTGGAGAGGGATGCCAAGAGCTCATTTTTGGACACATTAAGTATGAGTTGCCTATGAGATATCCAAGTGGAGACACTCAGTAGGTAGTTGGATCTGTGCGTTTAAAGCTCAGAGGAGAGATCTGAACTAAATATATAAATTTAGGAGTCATCAGTTTAGAGATGATATTTAAAGCTGTGAAACTGGATGAGATCATCAAGGGAGTGGGTGTGGATAGGAAAGAGGAAACTCCAAGTGCTGAGCCTAGGGCAGGATCAAACTGCCATTACCAAAAACACTTCTGAAATGGCCAAGGTTTACACGCAAGCCAGTCTCAGCAATCTATTTGCCCAACAGTTGTTTAATTAAGCAGCAATATGAATTGAAGAACATTGAATTACCACAGTTAGAACAGTAGGTGTGCATTCTAAAATGACAAGTGAGAGAGAAGGCATGAGAGTTGCAACATGAAGCTTTCAAAAGACAAACCAAAACAAATAGGGGAAAGGGAAAGCACTGATTGGATAACAGATGATGACGGAAAAGAGAGAGGAAACAGTATAGATGGAGAAAGATATCTTTGAAAATACCATGCTGAAACAGAAATGTTGACTCTAGGGGGCCTTTAAAAACCTCTTCAGGTTTAAGGGCCTTGTATTCATTTTAACTCATACAACTTGTTTTTTTTTCTTTTTAGACTCAGAATTCAAACTATAGGAGCAATTTAATTTTGGAATGCCTCTGGGTCATCACAGTACTGAAAATGAAATGAAAAGATAGCATTGTACACATTTTCTCTGCTTAGTATGTTGTAAACTTTGATTTGCAGAATGTGATGGAGAGTGTCTACCTAAGGCATGAGAGCTATGTAATAATCTCATTTAAGTGTTTAAAATGTCAAGAAATATCTTATTAATGTTTTAATTAGTGTTTACTGTATTAATGGTTAATTGTTCTGTTAAGAGGGAGAAGAGAAAGCCAACATTTAGAGATCACAGTAGAATGTGCAGTTACTGTGCTGGGTCTTTCACACACATCTCACTTAATCGCTATAGAACACACTAATTTCTTGGATAGTTTGTCTTGTTAACAAACAAAAGAACAAAAACAAACAAACAAAAACACAAAACACCAACCCTCTCTCTGTGTCATATTTATCTTCCTTTCCTAACCGTCTTGCAACTGACAGAGGAACAGAAGTCTTTCCAGGTATTGCTAAGTTTGCTGATGTCACTTTATACTTTATAACCACAATTCCTAAAACAAACAAAAAAGTATGAAAAATATTAAGATGGTTTCTGCATGACATCATGTTTATTTGAGCTAACACTGCATCTTTCAGCTGCTATTGAAAAAAACTTCGTTTTAAAATTGAAGCTAGAAAATGTAGTCACTTTGTTATACCGTTTAACCTTCATGAAGAATTATTTTTTATTTCAGCCAATCTAACCCTTCTGAGGTCTTTGGGGTTTTCCATTAATTCCTTTTGTAATCAATGCCTGTATTTCTCTCATATTCCATGTCCCAATAAATAACCTCTGACCGCCTCCCCCTACCTCACCCCCGGCCAAAAAAAAAAAAAAATATAACCTCTGACCCCTTCCCCACCTCCAAAAAAACACACACACACAAAACACACACACACAAAAAAGTCAATGGAGAACACATCCAATGATCTATTAGAAGAACTAGGCAGCTCACTCTCCAGGAATCCTCCTCCTTGTTGTTTCCCATTCCAACATACCCAAAGGGATGCACACCCTTTTGTAACAATAGCTCCCTCTCTGATGATTATCAAAGTTTAGAACAGTGGTTCTCAACCTTCCTAATGTCGCGACACTTTAATACAGTTCCTCATGTTGTGGTGACCCCCAATTTCATTGTTACAAATTGAACATAATTAAAGCATAGTGATTAATCACAAAACAATATGTAATTATATATGTGTTTTCCGATGGTCTTAGGCGACCCCTGTGAAAGGGTTGTTCAACCCCCAAAGGGGTCGCGACCCACAGGTTGAGAACTGCTGGTTTAGAAGAATGTAAGCCCACTGGAGGATTTTCTCTGTGGGAGGGGTATAGTGAAGAGGTATAGTTTGCAAAAACAAAGAACAAGAGGATTGTCAACTCCTGTTCCCCAACTCCCAACTCCCTCCCTTCCCATGTACCCTGTCCTTTTCTAGTTATTTCTTCTGGCCATTCCTCCCCTCCCCACCCCCTAATTTTCATTTATTTCCTCCAAGCATTTACTTATGTCACATTAGACCACTTCTTTTATCTCTTCTCTGGTCCCAAAATACCTATTTGTCTCCAAAAATGAACATGGTACCTAGCCTGTTCCCATGATCTTCTCTCTGGAATCTTCTATCAGTTCTCTCAACTCCATTGCCCCTGTCTTTCCATCACACCCCAATTCTGGATCAATCCTACTGTTCACCTTCTTGTTCTTCAGCCAGACAGCTGAACTCTAATGGGAAAAATAATAACACTTATACTGAGAAATGCTCTACAAATTTAGGCTTTCCAAGCTCCAATTTGGCCCTCAAACTTCCCTGGAAATCATTTTTTCTTCAGCTCTCTTTCATTCCTTCAGGGACTCAGTGTCTCTCTTTTCCCTAAGACCCCTTCTCACACCCATTGTTTGCTCTCAGTTAAAGTGCTTGCTTCTTACCTCACTGAGAAAATAAAAATAAAAACCTGTCTAACACAGAGAGGCCCATCAAAGTGAAAAGCAGAGATCCATTCTCAGTTTCTTTCTCTCCTCAGCCAAATTCAGTCACTCACCAAGTCCTATCCCATTTTGCTACTGGAGTCTTCCTCGAATAGGTATACTTCTCTCCACCCCTACAGCTACCCTGGCACAAACCACCATTGTTTTTTATCTGTATACATTATTGCACTAATGTTCTCCTAAATGGTCTCTCCAGCCTGTTTTGCTTGAGTCCCAATATATTTTTCTATATCACACTCTGAAGGATCTTTTTAAAATCCAAAATAGCACTTTCCTGCTTAAAACTCATCAGTGACTCTCCGGTTCCCTCATAACATAGTCCACATTCTTTAATGAGGCATGCTAGGCCCTTTCTGAATGCCCCTTGGCCTTATTTCCCATTACTCCCTCTTATACCCTCACCTCCAGCGGTATTTATTGAACTACTTGTATTACTCCAAGGTGCCAGGCTCGTTCTTACCTTCTGACCCTTGCACACATGATTTCTTTTCCCAATGCTCTTCTCTTATACTGCCCTCTCATTCACTTAGCTAAATTATGTGGAAAGATACAAACCTATCACTGCCTATTGGAGAATAGTGGAAAGTACATGTAAAAGTTAACTTGGGGATTTTATTTTTCATCAGATTATTGGAAATGATTAGATAAGGGCCCTCATGCTTCTCCTTCTTTGGTGTTTCCAGTTGGGCTTCTTTTCACAAGGCTGTGCTGGGTGGAAGGTGATTGTTTTGTGATTCTGCAAAACAACTGCCTTGTGACAGTGCCTCTGGACACTATGGATTCACTTGGATAAACCACCAAGCTTGTTACTCCCTCTCCCTAAGTAAGAACTGCTATTTCAAGTAAGACAAATCCAAATTACCTGCATTTCTAGAGTTGGGAGGAGAAACTAGCTTTGAAGGGAGAGGTTTCGATATTATTTTCTTTGACAAAACAAACCAAAAAAAAAAAAAACTTTAAAAAAACAACCACCAAAAATCTTGTAAGCTATGTCCCTTTCCTGTTACCTGAACAAAACAAACAAAAAAAAAAAACTTTAAAAAAACAACCACCAAAAATCTTGTAAGCTATGTCCCTTTCCTGTTACCTGAACTTCACTGTGGTACAATCCTGCCTTCAAGGAGTTCACAGTCTGATCGAGACTTTTAAATTGTTGTCTCTTAAGTAAAGGATGAATAATAATCAAAAGGTAGGGAAGGGAATTCCATGGGAAAATGCACATGTATAAGGAAAGTCAACTCTTAGAATGGCTGGAGAGTACAGTATGGAAGGGTAGTGGGGAAGAGAGAGGGATGGGGGAAATGAAGCTGGCTCTGGAGGCTCAGGTCAGATTATGCAAGGTCAAGTGAACCAAGTATTTTGGACTTGATCCTGTGGGTAGTGGAGCTCAATCAACATTTCTTCTGGTAGGGACAACATAATCAGAAAGACAACTCAGGGAGCAGTATGAAAGATTCTTGAGCAAAACTTATGAGATTAAATTTAATAGCTTTAAACATAAATTCCTCTTTTAAAAAATCAACTGTACTATCACTAGAGAGGTGTGACTTATCAGCCATTCATGTGAAAAAGACCTGAGGGTTTCAGTTGATTGTAATTACAATGTGAGTCAACAATATATCAAGACTACCAAAAAAGCTAATGCAATCTTAGGCTACGCTGAAGAAGTATGTTCCAAACAAAGGAGAGAATAGTCCTTCTGTTGTGTTCTCCAGTTGAAGCATAGCTAGAATATTATGTTCAGGCCAAGGATATTTCTATTTAGAGAGAGCTGAATAGGACTGGTGAGATCAATTAGAAACCTCATTGCATAATGAACAATTAACTTGGGATATTTCTCCTATGAGAGAGGATTTATGGATGCTCAGGCATTGCTGACATTCTTCAGATATTTGGAGAGGGATTAAATGGACTTTGATACTTGCAGAAGGCAAGAGTATGACCAAAGAAAGACTTTCTTAAAAACTGGATGTATCCAAAAGACAAAGTGAGCTCCCTTTAGTTTTCCATCCAGGAAATGTTTTGGTAAAGTCTGAATGATCACCAGTGAGTGATATTACAGACAGGACTCATGTACAGATTTAAAGGTTTGTGTCAGGACTCTATAATGTCCCATCCACCTCTGGGTACATAGATTATACCATAGGGTGAGTAAATGACTGAAGAAAATCCTTTACATCCAAACAACTCCAATAGCAGAGGTCATGGATTGGGCACTGCTCAGCTAGTCATGACAGTCTTTCTGCTAGGTAGACAGAAACCCTCAATTTTGGTGTAAGATGAGTGGTTCTTTATAACCATTAAACATAAGTAAGTCGCTTCACTGACAAAGAAAGGGGAGGCAGGGAAAAGACAAATAAGTCCCTCTTCTCTCAGTCTCTATCTTGTTGTTTTTTAAATATATTTTTTATTGGTTTCAGAGAGTAAGGAAGAGGGAGAGAAAGATAGAAACATCAATGATGAGAATCATTGATCACCTGCCCCCTGCATGCCCCACACTGGGTAGCCTAAATGACTTTCATTTAGAGAACTTAGATTCTTCATGTGTAAATTGAATCAGTGTCAGAAAGAATAAGATAAGGCATACATCTGTGTCATAAGTGGCTACTATATAAGTGCTAATTATTATTACTTGATTACATCATCAGTGAAGTTGTTCATCAGTCATTCAACAAGTATTTGAGTGCATACTATGAGTCTTGCACTATCTCAGGCTCTAGGGGTACAGTAATAAACAAAAGCAGACATAAAAATGCACTTTAAAGCCCAGGCAACTGGGCTTTTTTAGAATGCAAACCATTTATCAGTTAGTGGCTTCTCATACTAACATAGGTTAACTGTCAATGTTTATATTACTACTAGAGGCAGAATTCGTGCACAGGTGGGGTCCCTCTGGGTGGCCTGCACGGATCGGGCTGAAACCCACAGTCCAATGCCACCTGAAGCTCCCACCTGCCACTCCCGCTCATCCCAGCCCCACTGTGCCTGCCACGGGCTCGTGCCCGATCAGTCCCGATTGGGAGAGGCTCGTGCTGCTGCAGCAACGCTCACCAGCCATGAGCCCTGCATCTGGTGCCCTCACAAGGGGAGTGACCTGTGGGATCCCTCCCAAGGGGTCCCGGATTGCGAGAGGGCACAGGCCAGGCTGAGGGATCCCACCAGTGCACGATCGGGGCCAGGGAGGGACCGCGGGAGGGCTCCAGGGCATGTCTGGCCCATCTCGCTCAGTCCTGATCCTCCGGACCCCCACAGCAAGCTAACTTACCAGTCAGAGCATCTGCTCCCTAGTGGTCAGTGCACGTCATAGCTACTGGTTGACCAGTTGACTATCTGCCCCCTGGTGGTCAGTGCACATCATAGGAAGCGGTTGAGCAGCCTTAGCATATCATTAGCATATTACACTTTGATTGGTTGTTTGGTTGTTTTGCCCTTCGGTCTATTTGCATATTACCTTTTTATTATATAGGATATAATGCTATGCATTACTATACAGGGACATGAAAGTTGGACAGTAAAGAAGGCTGATAGAGAAAATAATTGATTCATTTGAAATACAGTGTTGGAGGAGACATCTATGGATAACCTGGACCACCAGAAAGATGAACACGTGGGGCCTAGAGCAAATTAAGCCTCAAATATTGCTGGAAGCAAAAACGACAAAACTGAAGCTATCCTACTTCAGGCACATCCTAAGAAGGCAGGGTTCTTTCGAAAAGACAATAATGCTGGGGAAAATAGAAAGCAGCAGGAAAAGAGGAAGAACCAATATGAAATGGATTGACTCCATAAAAGAAGCCACAGGCGTGTGTCTATAGGAGCTGAACAGGGCTGTAGAGGACAGGACAATGCAGACATCCTAGGTCTCCAGGAGTCAGAGCTGACAACAACATGTAACACACACATGTTTCTAGGAGCATCAGGGGGTCTACATTCTTGCTTAGTGCTTTTGGACAGATATTTAGTTAGAGAACATCAGTTTGAGTCATTTAATAGTTGATAAAGTTAATATAAGAAATTATATAGCTTTTATTAAAGCAGTAGCCCAGTCATCTTCATAGGTGGTAAAAAATAAACTGGAGGGAGTCAGATTTAGAGAAAATGAACAAATAGATGTACAAAGGACAATTTATGTCTCTCCGTTCCATATTTTAGTCCTACGTATCTATTGTACACTACAAATTCTTTTTAAACTATACTATGAATGTCAAGTACTAGATAAGGAAATAAGTTTTTAAAGATATTTTTAGATGGCAATGTTATGATAAGATACAAGAATGAGCCTAAAGTAAAATTTCTTATCAAAACAAAAAAATGTAGCCACCTACACCTTGTTGGTATTTCAGACTCAAAGAGGAATTTCCAAGTGATTTTCTTAAGAGGTTGCTCTGTAGTGAAATTAGAATGAGCAAGCAGAGTTCAGATCCTGTCCCTCACCTGGATTCCCTATTCTTTTGTTAAGAATAGATACTTTGTGATTTTGTATGGCAGGTTTGTTGTTAAGATTAATGGTCTTTTAAAGTAATATGCTTAAAAAAGTCTTTCTTGAGGTCCTGTTCAAGTCAGTTAGGGAACCATAACATATTTACAAGATTATTAATTTGAAATATTGTAATCATAACTCACAAGCACCTGTTTATCAAGCACTTGCACCAGGCACATGTGGAAATTCAAGGCTGGATATTCAGTGATGTGCCATTTCTGCTCCTTTTGTAGCTTTCCTTCTTTAAAAGCCCACTTGATAAGGCATTAACTACTTCATACGGTCTAGCAGGTGCTGTGTAACCAGGAAGATAGGTTGCCTATGGAACTGTCCCCTGGTAGTTATCCTTAAAGGCCATCCTATATAATAAAACCCTAATATGCAAATCAACCAAACAGTGGAACGACTGGTCGCTATGACTCACACTGACCACCAGGGGGTAGATGCTCAATGCAGGAGCTGCCCCCTAGTGGTCAGTGCGCTCCCACAGGAGGAGCGCTGCTCAGCCAGAAGCCAGGCTCATGACTGACAAGCACAGCGGCGGTGGCAGGAACCTCTCCCGCCTCCGCAGCAGTGCTAAAGACCCCTCAGGGGATGTCCAACTGCCAGCTTAGGCCCGCTCCCCACGGACATCCCCCAGGGGTCCCGGACTGCAAGAGGGCACAGGCCAGACTGAGGGACCCCCTTCCCCCAGTGCATGAATGTGTGCACTGGGCCTCTAGTTTAAAATATTCTGGTTAATTTCCAGCCAGTTACCTTCATCACTTCATTGGTAGGAAGAGGGGAAACTGATTTGTTTCACAGGTGGCTGCTGAATATTTAGGCTGCTGCCACCTCCCCACAGCCTTCCTCCCCTCTGTTACCTCAGCCTTTCCTGTCAGTTTGCCTGTCAGTTTAGTTGGCATGGAACCAGAAATATTATTTTCTCATGGACTAAATAATACAATGACAGATGTTATGGAAATATGCAGATAATATCACAACATTCTATTCAATTGTAGAAGTAACTTTTTCATCCCCTCTCCACTTCCCAAAATAATGACATTAGAACTGTAGTCATGCCTCCCTGATTATTGGAGATGAGTGCTCAAAAGGCTACAAAAATGAAATTCACTTAGAGGACTAATTTTTTTCTTCTCAGTTCCCTGTCTCCACTCAGCTCCATTTCTTCCCAAACGGCTGCATTGAAAATACTATAGGTCTTTTACAATCTGAATATTCCTTATGTTACAGAAAAACCTTTCAAATATATTTGGATTAAAAAATAAAATTGGAAAAAGGGATGCTCAGAAATAGAGGTTAGAGTTTGTTTGACATCTTAGAGAGGAAAATGTCTGGAAAATAATGTCATCAGTAACTTGTGCATGTACATGAAACAGAGGTCATTTGCTACTCAGTCAAAGTGGTAGATGGTCTAGAAAGTGTGTGAAGTGAGACATGGTGGATATTTTACCTGGAGAATGAAAGGTAAGTTGATGGCTGCCCTTAAATATTTGGACTTAAATAAGCACTTCCTTATTTAAGATAAAATAAACTTACTTTGTATAGCTCCAAGTCAAGTTTAGAAGTTGCATAGGACAGATTCCAGCTTTACACAGAGGAACATTTTATGGTTTTTTGTTGATTTTTAGAGAGAGAAGAAGGGAGAGGGAAAAACATTGACCTGAGAGTGTAACATTGACTGAGTACCTTCTGTAGGCCACCCCCACCCTCCCTGGGGATCAAGCCTACAACTCCTAGCATGTGCCCTGAACAGGAATCAAAATACCGGCAACCTTTTGGTGCATGGGACACCACCCAACCAACTGAGCAACACCAGCCAGGGTAAAACAGAAGAACTTTTTGATGATTAGAACCATCACAAAATGAAATATGCTCCCTGGTGAGGGTGTGGAATCTAGTCAAGACTAAATGGATGTCAAGTATTCTAGTGGGACTTCCTACATTGAGAAATTTGGGTTAAGTAGCCTTATGTTTTCCTCCGATATTTAAGATTATTTTGAGCTGTTTTCTAACATCACTTTGACAGAGCTTAATTTTCAAGAATTAGGGGAAAACTGAAATCTATGCGTGTTATTGTTTGTTTTTCTTATTCAGTTTTATATCCAGAGGACCTGCCATATGAAATATTTCCTCAATAAGTAATGATTGAATTAATAAATAAATGATATAGTAAATGATAATAATTCCTTTATTAAAAGGCTTAATGTCACACAGACCCAGAATTTTATCTTACTTAATCACAGCTTTGTCATCATTTAGGAGAAAAAAATGACAATGATGATGGGAGATACAATTAGATTTTATATTAGCCAAGTTTGCAATCTATTCAGACTGGAGATGTCTTTTTCTCATCCAAAGTATAAGAAAGTGCCCTGGCTGGGTGGCTCAGTTGGTTAGAGTGTTGTCTCAATACGTCAAGGTTGCAGATTTGACCCCTGGTCAAGAATCAACCAATGAGTGCATAAATAAGTGAAACAACAAATTGATGTTTCTCTCTAACAATAAATAAATAAAAATTTTAAGTATAAAAAAGAAACATTTTTTGAAACTGAAATGAGATTTAATTTGTTTCTCTTTGGAAGTCAGAATTCTATTGTGGGCTTTCTTGCTCTGTAAGCCCAGTGATTTAAATATTCTAAAAAAATTCTCTACTACCAGCTCTTCTCTATATAACCTCTACTCTGGAGCAGAAGGAAACATAAACAAATTTTTATGGTATTTACTATTTTCTGTCCTTATGAATCCTATAAATTAGTCTACTAGTCATATATATATATATATATCAAGCAGTTTTCTAAAGAGGCTGTATCATGTTTTATTTTTCTTTAAATATATTTTATTGATTTTTTACAGAGAGGCAGGGAGAGGGATAGAGAGTTAGAAACATCGATGAGAGAGAAGCATCAATCAGCTGCCTCCTGCACACCCCCTACTGGGGATGTGCCCGCAACCAAGATACATGCCCTTGGCCGGAATCGAACCTGGGACCCTTGAGTGCGCAGGCTGACGCTCTATCCACTGAGCCAAACCGGATACGGCATAGTCTACCAGTCTTTTAGTTGAACTAATTGTAATTCATTAAATGTAGGTCAAAATAGAGAAAACAATATCTACTTTTTACTCTTTAAGCCAGTTACTGGCTTTTATTTCTGCAAGTCCTTCTTTCTAATTCAGCTTTTGCTTTTCACCTTTAATTCATCTCTTGCAATTAATCCTTATATTTCAGACTGGAACTGAATGGGAAAAGGTAAATGAGATCCATCTCTAGTGGTAAAACTTTGCATGATGGTGATTAATAACTATCTTCAAGGTCTCCTACAAATGAAGGACAAAGCAGCCCTATGCTACCTAGTACAACAGTAACAGCAAATATTTGTCTGTAGTTTAGGGAAAGTCGGGAGGTCCCTTTGAAGTCTATTTGTTTGATAGCCAGGATGTTCTCACCAGGGCAACAGTGTTTAAAATTTGATATTTTAAAAAAAACTTTAATCAGGACATTTTGGTTGCTTCTGATTAAGGCTCCTAAATGAAAAGATGAAAGCAAATTTTACTCTAGGTTTGCATTATGGAAAACCCTCAATAGGCACACATATCTTCAATTAAAAAAGTTAGTTTTAAAGTCAAACTACAGTGGTCTCCTGCTTATCCCCAAAGGATATGTTGTTCTAAGACCTCCAGAGGATGCCCAAACCTGCAGATGGTACTGAACTCTATATATACTCCGATTTTCCCTATACATACATACCTATGATAAAGTTTAAACTACTCTTGCACTTTGGGGCCATTATTAAGTAAATAAGGATTACTTGAACACAAGTACTACAATATCAGCCATTGATCTGATAGCCTAGATGGCTACTAAGTGGCTAATGGACAGGAAGCATATACAGTGTAGATATGCTGCACCCCAGGAAGGGACCAAGAGGGATGAGTAAGACTTCATTAGACTTCTCAGAATGGCATGCAATTTAAAGCTTATGGATTGTTTATTTCTGGAATATTCTATTTTCAGACTACGGTTGACCGAGGATAACTTAAACCAAGGGGGGGAAAAATGGATAAGGGGGGGCTGCTGTCATTGCCAACTATGGTTCTCTATGGCACGCAGTCAGGGAAAGTGTTTTATGTACATACTAGGGGCCCAGTGCACAAATTTGTGTACCTTGAAAGGAACTGTGGGCCGCAAGATTGCAGTGGGCATGGGGCGGGTCTCGGCCCATCCTCCGCGTGGCCCCTGGTCCCCTGTCTGCTGGCAGCCTCACTCCCACTGCCACTTCCACACACTGATGGTGCCTGCCCCACTTGCACCTGCTGGCGTCTGCCCCCTGGTGGTCAGTGCACATCATAGCATATCATTAGCATATTACGCTTTGATTGGTTGAACGGCCGACTGGACACTTAGCATATTAGGCTTTTATTATATAGGATTGTTTCCTTCACTGTGAGAAAATTATTTAGTTTTATGAACAGATACTTCCTCAAAGAAGATGCATGTCAAATAAATACATAAAAAGGTGCTAAACAGTATTAGTCAACAGGAAAATGCACATTAGAAGCACAGTGAGATACTGCTCACATTCTACTATCAAGGCTAAAATTATGAAGACTGACAATACCAAGTATGGATGAGGATGTGTAATAACTAAAACTTTCGTCATACATTGCTAGTAGAGATGCAAAACAGTACAATCACCTTAGAAAACAGTCTTGCATGCAGTTCTTTATAAAGTTAAACATGCTCTTACCATACTACCTAGCAATTTTTCTCCTAAGTACCCATGAATAATAACTTGTGTTCTCACAATGACTTCTATCTGAATGTCCATAGCACTTATATTCTTAATAGCCAAAATCTGTAAATGACCCAAATGTCTATCAACTGATGAATGATTAAACAAATGGCCAAAATTCTTCAATCACTTATTTCTTGCTTTAATTTGCTTGTTCTCTATTCTTTCTTGAAACTGTTATAAATTGTCCCTTATTCTATTTAGGCTCTCAAAAGTCTTCTGTGAGCCAGCCAAACTCCCAGACCTTTTCTTTTCTTTCTTGTCTCCTGAATTGCATTTGCCATTATTAATTATATTTCCTTTCTTTGCATTCCCACTTCCTTTGACTTCTATGATGATGAATTTTTATTATTTTTCTACACTGCTCAAATGATTCTTTTTTTGGTATTATTTCTGGCTCATTTGCTTCCTTCTGACCTCTAACCATGAGTGCCTCCTAAAACTTAGCCCTTTTTTCTTAGTTTTTGTTTTGATATTCATTTTTTGGCCTCTAACAAATGACTCTTCTGCCCACTCTGCCCCCACTGCCTACACCATGGTTCAGGCTCTTCTTTGCCAGATTTATTCTCCTGAAAGGAAGTTCTGATCATTTAATTCCCCTGAAGATGTGCTTAAGACTTCAATTAGTCTATAATCAACCAAGGTTAGCTGTAATAACACTGAACTTGGACTCTAGTAACCTGGATTCAAATACTAGCTCTGCTACTCACTAGCTAGGTGACCTTACACAAGTCAATTAACATCTTTTCAGAGTTTCTATATCTGAAAAATGGGAGAGAATAAAACCATATCATAGGTTTACTGTAAGAATGAAGTCAAATTAAAAAAAACACACCAATTTGTGAAATTGGAAATCATTAAGCATGAGTATGATCTTCCAACAAATATGTATTTATTCTTTTTATGTGTTTATTCTTATATGTGCCAAGAATTAGCTATACACCAGTAGGCAAGCAGACCAGGCCCTCTGCCCTCATAGTGCTCACAGTGTAGAGAGGAACATAAGCAATTAAAATAGACATCGTAAGTTCTAGGTCTGGAGGAAATAACAGGTGCTTAAAGTAGCACATAGGAATAACATCTCATCTAAGCTAACATTGTAGAGGAATGACGAAGAAAACTTTCTGAATAAAAGAACATTTAAGATAACACTGAAAAGATAGGTTGAGTTGGCCAAATAAAGGGGTAGAGTAGTGGGTGGGCACAGCAACTAGATGTGAAAAGGATTCCAGGCAGTGGAAACAGCATTGGCAAAGGCCAGAAAAGGAGAGAGACCACGGAGCTTTCCAGAAACAGAATGGAGTTCAGTATGACTAGAGTATAAAGTTCAGTACAAAGAGAAGGAGCAAGAGTTGGAAGGGATGGGCAGTGAACGCAGAGAGATAATGCATGTAATTTCCAGCATAGGTAAAGCAACCCGAAGGTATCAATGATCCAAACTGTGTGCCCAGCACGGTGATAAGAAACAGAGGTGATCAATATTGGGAAGTTGGCCCGGTAGACAATCAACATCTGGCTCCTAGTCACTGGGCTACATTCACTGATAGGGCTCAGTCCCAAAGATGAGAGATTGGCAAAAACAAGGCAGGTCCTCAGTAAAAGCTATTCACAAACCAATTTTATTTATAACGAACATTGTTTTTCAAGGCATTTCTACATCCGATATTAAAAAAATCTTCATTGCATCCTTGTAAATCAACCAGGTATCATTACTTTTATCAAGGGTACAATTAGTCACACCCATTAACAGAATAAAGGTGGCACAGTTAGTCCTATCCATTATTAGGATGACAAGTGGAAGTGGGATAAATGATATGTTTTCTTTGATCCTACATTTTAAATTTAACTTTAATCCAGGAATGGCTAGCTGCAAAACACATATAAAATGGGATACAGTGGAAAAATTATTACATTGGAGATCAGGAAACTGGATTCTAGTTTTAGCTCTGTCACAAACCTGTTGGTTGACCTTTGGCAGGTCACTTTAAGCACCTGTGCCTCAGTTTCCTCTAGCCCAACAAGATCATCGATTGCTAAGGACTCTTCTGACACTCAAATCCTATGGTTGTAACTACTGAGGGCAAAGGAAAGCTAGAATTCCACATGTATTGGAGGATTTTTAACATTTATTTTTAGCCCCCATCTTAATTTTTATTTTGGTCTTCTGTCTTGTTTCTCATTCCTCCTTGCAGTTTTATTATTGCCCACCCCACTGAAGATATTTAAGAAGCTGCCTTTTCATCACTTTAAAACTGTAAATATGCCCTTGAAACATGCAAAGAGGCTTTTGTGTACTTACAAATCGAGGTTATTATCGTACAAGTAAGTCACTTGAGTGCACTGCATTCCTCAGCTTGCTCCATTGAGAGCTTTATTAGGTTATATTGTCCTATCTTAGAAGGACTAGTTGAGTAGATAAGACTCTCCCACTTTAAAAGGTGGACTATCTGATGAAGCAAGGTGCCTAATGCTCCAGAGTGTAAGCAAAAGGATTTTGGTGCTGCCCAAAAGACAGACACGCTTCTCTAAGACAAGTAGGTGCTCCACTTAAAGTGACACAGTCAAGGACAAATGTTCTAAAATTAAACCAACCAGCTGCTTTCCCGCAGATGCCCACCTGTCACTTATGCTATCTTCTCCTCGTCAAGTCTTCTCTCTTCGTGAAACCAGAACTCCCACTCACTGAAGCCCTTTTAAAGCCTGAAACTTGCATACTTTCCAAAAGGTTACCTCTCCAGGGAGGCAGAAAGCCTGTTTCAAGAACATATTAATATTAGGGTACCTGTAGTCACTTAAGGAATCTATGCTCTTTGAGCTTTTCATCTCAAATACCTAAAACTTTAACTTAAATGGTGCCAGTAACTGGCTTCAGAAGTCAATTGACATAAAACCTTCCTTGTTAGTGAGGTGACAGTACAAAACTAAAGTGTGGAGCTCCTTTTCTGGCCTTTGCCAATGCTATTTTATGAACATAAAAATAGGTGAGTTTTCAGTTTGGGGATAGCTTGATGAACAGTAGAAATGGAGACAAAAATATCAGTTTCTACATGTAGGTCTTAGGTATGTCATCAACCTAACAATAAACAATTATCGATGTGTAGTAACAAACTTCCACTGAATTAACCAGATGCTGTTTGTAAACCACTAGTAAACAACCACATAAAACAAATCTGAAAATGTTTCTTGATCTAGATATTATTCTAATTAGGCTTAAATAGAGTAGGAAAGAAATGTAACTATTTTTGTTAGGTAGAAGTAGTTTTTACTGTGAGGTGATTTACCTTTTTATTAGATTACTAGAGGCCTGATGTACAAAATTTGTGCAAGAGTAGGCCTCCTTCCCCCGCCTGCCAGCACCGGCTTCCCTCTGGCATCTGGGACCCGGGCTTCCCTCACAGCCCCAGCTTTGTCGCAAAGGTCATCCAGAAGGACGTCCAGAAGGATGTCCGGTCTAATGAGCATAGTACACTTTTATTATTATAGATGTTAGGCAAAAGTTCCAGGGATTCCTCTCTAAGTGTGTTGTCATTCTTGCAGTTGATGTAAATTAATTATATAACTGTTCAAATTTGGCACTCAAAGAGTCTTTTAATATTAATAAATATTTAATCCATTTTTTCTAAGAAGTAAAATTTTATTAGTCATGTGGGGTGTAGTATAAGATTAGTATACAACTAATATATTTTGTAAGATAAAATTTATTATGAAATACTATGTACCTAGTATAGTCTCTTTAGAACAAAATGCATAACATATAAATAAAATTGTATTATATTTATATTACCATGATTCTATATTGATTCACTCCTTCAATATGGTATTTTTGAGGATCTATAAGACAAGGTTTTAGATGGGAACACAAAGATGCATCAAAGCATAAAATAAATAAAATTATAATAGGTATAATAAATTATAGAGTTATAGTGAGGGCTTACCTATCTATTAAAAGATACAAATTACTAAAAAAGAATTATTGAGCCCAGCTGGTTTTGCACAGTGGTTAGCATTGAGCCATGAACCAGGAGGTCACAGCTCGATTCCCAGTTAGGGCACATGCCAGTAGGGGGCATGCAGGAGGCCGCTGAGCTATGACTCTCTGAAATAAATAATAAAAGAATTATTTAATAAACTTACAAAGTTGAAATGCTTATAGTTTAAATTATTTTTAATGTTTCTTTGTTTGATGTGCCCAATAAGAAAACTCATTTGTTTTCAAGACTCTTTATCTATTAAATGTATCCACACCTCTAAACTTATTATAAAACTTCCAGTTTGTAGTTTTATAAGTTGTATTTCATAAAAGTTAAGCTGACTTGGTTTTGTAGACTTCAGTTCTCAGCCACAATGCAGTAAGAAGAACCAGACTAACACTGCTGCCTGAAACAACTCAAAATTGGACAAAATATATGAAACAACTGTTTTGGGGTATTAGACGTTAGCAGCAGATGACAGTGATCCCTGAGAGAGAAGTAAATGAAGTGAGCCCTATGATTGCCTCGGCTTGCTTCCCAGAGAGAATTTCCAGGCTGGGGTGCAGGGAGTAGGAACCAAGGAGAAGCCTAATGGATTTTGTGAATTAAGCAGCTGAGAGTCTGGCTAGAATTTGCAGGGCAGAGTACCAGAGAGGAGAGAGTTGCTTAGGAGAGATTTCCAGAGATTTAGCTTTTAGCTGAGTACCGATCAATACACGACTGTAAGAAAACTACCTGAGGGCAGAGAAAGAACAAACAGAGCAAATTTTCAGAGATCACTTAGGACCAGGACAAGAGTGGAAAGCCTTGTAATTTAGCTTCGTAATGTATCAATAGAGTAATTAGAAGGGTATTGCCTCAGTAGAAGAACAGAATTAGCCCTATACCAAAGGATGCATTGGTCCTAACTAGCAAAACTTTAAAGGAAGCCTCAAAAGGATTAAGCTATTTTCAAGAAACTTAACTGCGTCGCAGAAAAAAAGCTCAAGAATACAAAAATATCCAGCACTCAACAAGGTAAAATTCACAATGTTTTGCTGTCAACCAAGCTATGCAAAAAGCAGAAAAACACAATCCCTAATGAGTAGAAAAATAAATCAATAGAAACAGATTTAGAAATGACACAAATGGCCCTGGCTGGAATGGCTCAGTGGATAGAGCATCGGCCTGTGGACTGAAGGGTCCCAAGTTCGATTCCAGCCAAGGGCACATGCCTGGGTTGTGGGTTCGATCCCCAGTAGGGGACGTGCAGGAGGCAGCCAATCAATGATTCTCTCTCATCATTGATGTTTCTTTCTCTCTCTCTCTCTCTCTCTCTCTCTTTCTCTTCCTCCCTCCCTCCCTCTCCCTTCCTCTCTGAAATCAATAAAAAGATATATTTTTTAAAAAGAAATGACACAAATGATAGAATTAGTAATCAAGAACATTAAAACAGTTACTATATCTATTTCTATATTCAAGAATGTAGAGGAAAGATTCACCACATTAAGCATAGCATGGAAAATATGGCAAAAATCCAAACTGAACTTCTACAGTTGGAAAATGCAATGTTGAGATGAAAAATAAATTGAATGGTATTGGTAGATAACATATTACAAGGGAGATGATTTGTGAAGTTCAATACATAGCAATAGAAATGATTCAATATGAAATGGGGAAAAAGAGAAAAACAGATAAATCAGTATTTAAATAAATAAATAAGTGAGCTGTGGAAAACTTCAAGCAATCTAATATATGTGTAGTTGGAGTCCACAAGGAGAGAAGTGAGAAGAGTGGAACAGAAAAAAAATAAGAAATAATGGCTGAATTTGGGACAACATGATGGACCTTGAGAATATTATGCTAAGTGAAATAAGTCAGTCAGAAAAAGTTAAGGACCACATGACTTCACTCATATGTGGGATATAAAACTGAAACTCATGAACAAAGACAATAGTGTGGTGGTTACCAGAGGGAAGGGGGTAGTAAAATGTTAGAAGTTGGAGGGGGGCCTAATATATTGTGATGGAAGATGATTCAACTGGGTGGTGGGCACATGGTGCAAAATACAGATTTTGTATACTAGAAATGTACACTTGAAACCTATACAATCCTATCAACCAATATTACCCCAATAAATTTAATTAAAAATAAAATAAATAATTTTGCTAATGGAAAAAAATAATAGCTGAAAAGACATTTTAATTTTGATTATAACTATAAATCCACAGATCCAAGAAGTTCAACAAACCTTAAAAACAATAAACAAGAAGAAAACTATCCCAAGGCACATTATAATCATATTGTTTAACAATCAATAATAAAAAGAAAATCTTAAAAACAGCCAGAGAGAAAAGAACTAACACAGTGTCCTGAAGAACAAATGTAAAGCTGACAGTTTTATGACAGGAACAATGCAAGCTATCAGACAGTGGGGCAGAATCCTGAAAGTACTGACAGAAAAAAAATTGTCAATCTGAATTCTTTACCTAGCAAAAATATTTTTCAAAAATGAAGATGACATACAGACTTTTGCAATCACAGGGGGGTAAAAAGTTCGTCACCAGTAGTCCTGCATTACAGAAAATGTTAAAAGAAGTCACTCAGGTGAAGAAAAACGATACCAGATGGATATCTGGACCTACACAAAGAAATGAGGATCATCAAAAAGTGAAAATAGGTGGAGATGTAAATTTTTTTTTCTTATTTTAAAAATCTCTCTAAAAGATAATTGACTTTTCAGAGCAAAAATATTAATAATGTGTTGTCAAGTTGATAATATATGTAGTAGCCAAATGCATGAAAATAGTAGTGCAAAGGCTGAGAGGAGGAAATGGAAGAATTCTGTTGTAAGTTTCTTATATGTGAAGTGTAAATATTACCTAAAGATAGACTGCATAAGTTAAAGGTGTATACTATAAACCCCAAAGCAACTGCTATTTTCAAAAAAGAGTTAAAGTAATAAACAAAAAAGAAAATAAAAGGGACCTTAAAATATTCATTCCAACAGAAGAAAAATATACTTATAATCCTATATAATAAAAACCTAATATGCTAAGTGTCCGGTCGTCCGGTCGGCCATTCAACCAATCAAAGTGTAATATGCTAATGATACGCTAAGGCCACTCAACCACTCACTATGACGCGCACTGACCACCAGGGGGCAGACGCTCCGACCAGTAGGTTAGCTTGCTGCTGGGGTCTGGGCAATCGGGACTGAGCAAGACAGACTGAACATGCCCTGGAGCCCTCCTGAGGTCCCTCCCTGACCCCGATCATGCACTGGTGGGGTCCCTTGGCCTGGCCTGCGCCCTCTCGCAATCAGGGACCCCTCGGGGGATGTCGAAGACATGGTTTTGGCCCAATCCCGCTCAACGCAGGAGCTTCCCCCTGGTGGTCATTGCGCTCTCACAGGGGGAGTGCCACTCAGCCAGAAGCTAGGCTCAGCCAGAAGCACAGTAGCAGTGGCAGAAGCCTCTCCCACCTCTGTGGCAGCACTAAGGATGTCCGACAAACAGCTTAAGCCCACTCCTGACTGAGAGCGGGCCTAAGCTGTCAGTTGGACATCCCCTGAGGGCTCCCGGACTGTGAGATGGTGCAGGCCTGGCTGAGGGGACACCCCCTCCCCGCCCCAAGTGGACGAATTTCGTGCACCAGGCCTCTAGTAGAATATATATTAAAAAAAGCCAGTTGGTAGATTTAAACACAACCATATCAACAATCACATTAAGTACAAAAAGTCTAAATACTCCAATTAAAGATTGGATAAAAATATTTTTAAAAATGTAACTATTCTGCCTAAAAGAAATTTACTTTAAATGTAAAGACATAACTAAATTAAAAGTAAAAGAATGTTAAAAGATATACCATGCTAACAGTAATCAAAAGATAAGTTTTTATAATGGCTATATTATTATCTACATAAAGTAGATTTCAGATCAAAGAATATTACCAGGGATGAAGAGGGACATTTCAGCCCTGACCGGTTTGGCTCAGTGGATAGAGCGTCAGCCTACGGACTCAAGGGTCCCAGGTTCGATTCCGGTCAAGGGCATGTACCTTGGTTGTGGGCACATCCCCAGTGGGGAATGTACAGGAGGCGGCTGATCGATGTTTCTCTCTCATCAATGTTTCTAACTCTCTATCCCTCTCCCTTCCTCTCTGTAAAAAATCAAT
>NW_005370777.1:4190646-4214005 GCF_000412655.1 Myotis brandtii
CGTATGAGCCCTGGGACCCCAGAGATTTCCCGGAACTGGAGTTCAGAGCAGTTGGGAGCTTGTGACTCTCTCCCGATTCAAAAAGACAGCCGCGTCCTCAGGTGCCCGCCCCTTTCCCCGCGCGCCGGAGCCTCCGTACCTCTGCACTTTACTTTCGTAGCTCCTCTGAGTCTGTGTGCTCTTCTCTTTCCTTCTAGTTGTAGAATTTCCACTCAGCCAGCCTTCCTGTGGTTCTGGATGATGACCGTTCTGTCTTTTAGTTGTATTTTTGAAGTTTTTGTGGGAGGCAGCAATTTCCGGTGTTTACCTATGCCGCCATCTTGGTTTCTCTCAAGAGGGACATTTCATACTGATAAAAGAGCCAATTCATCAAGAGTATATAACCATCCTATGTGTTTATGTACCTAATAACAAGGCTTCAAAATACATAAAGCAAAAACTGCAAGAAGTATGTAAGTTGATAATTATAGTTGGAGATTTCAACACCTTTCTGTCCATATTTGATAGAATAAGTACAGAAAATCAGTAAGGATGCTGATTTGAATAGCATGTCAACCAACTCGATTTAATTAACATTTATATAATGCTCCAACAACAGTAGAATACACAACCTTTTCAGTGGTACAAGAAGCATTTATCAAGATAGTCTATAAAAATAGTACCAATAAATGTAAAAATTCAAATCATACAAAGTATGTTCTCTCACCTCAAAGGAATTAAATTAGAAAACAAAAACAGGAAGGTATCTGGGAATATCCCCAAATATTTTGAAATTAAATAACATACTTTTGAATAACCCATGTGTCAAAGAAAAAATCAAAAGGGAAATTAGAAATCATTTTGAACTGAATTAAAAATAAAAACACAACATCAAAATTTATGGGAGGCAACTAAATAAGCACTTACAGAGAAAAAAAGTCAATCATCTATGGTTCCATTTTAAGAAACTAGTAAAAGAAAAGAAAATTAAACCCAAAGTAAGCAGAAGAAAGTAAATAATAAAACCAAAAGCAAAAATGAAATAGAAAAACAATAAGAAAGCCATTGAAATCAAAAGCTGTTTTGTTGTTGTTGTTGTTGTTGTTTTTGAGAACATAAGAGACACTAGGATTTCAAAAATCATTAAAGAGCAACTGCAGTGATGATCCTGAATCTTCCATTTTTGGAATATTAAAAAAGCTAGACCAGAAACCATAGAAAAGATCTAATATTTATATGTGTTTATTAATATCTATATGAAAAATCTTGTGTGCTACTGAAGAAAAAGAATCCATAAAGCCATTTGAAATTATATATTATTTTACATAGGTATTTATACATACGTGTATGTGTTCACATGCTTCTCATCAAGAGTGTGGCAAAACATCTTGCTCTCTTTATTTTTCTAAACCCTATTCCATATTTGGCTTCTCCTTTTTTAAAATGCTATTTAGAGATATAGTTCATTCATTTATTCATTCAACATAATTATGAAATGCTACAATATACCACAGATTGTGGGACATGCTGGGGGACACAGCTGTTAACCAGACAAACAAGATCCCTGCCCACTGAGCAGAGTCTAATGTGAGATACAGACTAGAAAATAGGCAATAACAACGTACTCTTGTAAAAGTACCATCATGGAAAGAACAGGTGCCACGGGAGTCCACAGGATGGGTACTCAACTTGGACTGAAATAGTCCTCAAGTTAGCATCTAAAGAGACGTTTCTAAAAATGTGATAACTAAGTTTTTTTAATTATTATGATTCAACATAGGCAATAAAATTTTAGGTATGGAATAATATGTAAGGTATGAGTTTGATACTAAACTAATTCCTTGACTATCACGTAGCTAATATTTACTCTACTTAAATCTGTTTACACTATTAATACTCTGTTGAAATTTCTCATAGTATAAACAAGACATATAGAATGCTGTTTTTACTAATTTTCAGTATTATTGAGAGTTTTTGTAGGTGTACTAGATTAACATACAGGTGATTCAAATCTGTTCAGAACTTTTTAAGGATCTCTTTGCTAGGGCATAAGAAATGGCAGATAAGCCAAGAATCTAAATCTCTAGGCAAAATTTGAAGAAAGTCCAGGTTTAAAGAAGTGAGGCAAGTCCAGAGAAATGTGAAGATTCCAAAGATTAGTTAGGAAAGGGCCCATGATTCCTTCAGAAGCTCAGATAGGTTTTAAAATTACTCATTTCCTTTAACCATTGATTTCACATTTGGAAATGTATCTTCAAGATATAAACTTCCACTCTTTAGCCCCAAGATTGTTATTGGTTATACTGAGAAGTTGGAAACAACCTAGATGCCTAACACAGCAGCCTGGCTAAATAAATTATGTCATAGCCACACAGTGGAATTCTAACCAGGTTTTTAAATAATGTAGCAGTGTTTCTCAAACTTTATTGGGCGTCAGAATCACTAGGAAAGCTTGTGGAAAACACAGGTTGCTGGGCCCTACTTCCAGAGTCTCTGCTTCAGTCATCTTGCTATAGGGCCCAAGAATTTGCATTTCTAACAAGTTGCCAGGTTGATACTAATGCCATGGGTGGGGATGGGGAGCTGGGGCTGAAGGGCTCACTTTGAGAACCACTGATATAGAGTTATTTTTATTGACTAGAATTGTTAAGTTGAAACAAAGCTGTTTCTTTTTACTTTTTTAAAATCCTCACCTGAGGATATATTCTCCATTGATTTTTAGAGAGAGTAGAAGGGAGGGGAAGAGACAGAGAGAGAGAAACATTGATGTGAGAGAGACACATCGATTGGTTGCCTTTTGCAAGCACCCCGACTGGAGCCAGGGATTGAGTCTGCAACTGAGGTATATGCCCTTGACCAAAATCAAACCCGGGACACTTCAGTCTGAGGACTGACACTCCATCCACTGAGCCAAACTGGCTAGAGCCAAAGCTGTTTATATTATATTCTTTGTGTATACATACAGAAGTTTAGATGGAAAAAATATAATTCAGTGGATATCCTCAGGATGTCTTTGGGGTGGATCGCATTGTAGATTCTTATTGTCTTTTACATTTTTCAGTGACAGATTTTTCTGTAATGAGCATAGTATTAATCACTAAAACATAATCAAATTTCTTAAATAACATCATCATGAAGTGCTGGCCAATAGCATTAACATACTGGAAACATCAAAGTAGGCTTGATCCTACTCCCCCTCTGACTTTTTAACTAGGTCTTGTTAGGAGTGTATCTTCAGAAGCAATCACAGACAGAGGAACAGTGGTGAGTCCATAAATACAGCTTATTTCTGATGGGAACAAAAATAGAAGAGGCTGACATTATATGGAGTGTTTCTACATTTTTTCTTATTTCATTTTAGTTGTGCCATGCAGGCTTCTTCTGGGGATGTTTGAAGAAAAACTGGGTGGGACCCAAAGGGCGACCTGCCAGAAGTTTGAAGCATCTGGATTGGCGCACTCTTTGTTTCCTGATGCAGGATAGATCCATTTCCCAGGGTATCAGATTAAGGCGTCTCCTTTCTGGTAAAAAGATTTCATGGTTTAAATTCCCGTTCACTTTTGTGTCTGTGGCACTCTGCTGTCTCCTTTCCAGCACGCAGCCTCAGGGGTCATGCTGTCCCTTCCCTGCTGATATCAGCGTGCCAACTGTGGTGTCATGCACACCAAGCACAGAGCTGCCATTCAGCTTCCAGTCTGGGTTCAGGAAGCAAAAGAGCTTCTAAGTTCCTACAAACCTTGACAGATCTTCCTCTAGCCTTGCATGTGAACAGTTTTCAGGGGGAGGCGGGGGAGGGGAAGGGAGCTGTGGGGAACAGGGTAAATGTCAAGGGTGAATATGTGACAGGAACAGAGAGAGCAAACAGTTGTCACCAATGTTCAGAAGAAAGAAGGGTGGGCGACAATATAGAGAAATAATCCTTAGACTTTTCAATGGGATACTTATTTGGTTAGCACTGGTTACCCTATTCCATGTCCTTGCATTGCTGTGATTGGTAAACTAGGAGGTAGTCACATCATTTCTCTTATTTAAAACAAGCGTTTTTCATGAGTGTCTAACAGAATGCCAGTAATTGGGATGTCATAGTGAAAACAAATCCCATATAAAACTCATGATGGATTCCATGTTTTTTTTAATGATTCAAAATATAAAATCATGTTCTGATTTAGGCTATTGTTAAAAGAGAGAGATGTTACTTCTATATTTATTTTCAAATAAGTGACATATTGTTGGAAAATTTTATTCCATAATATGTTGCTTTCCACCACTTTACATGTGAATAAATGGGGCAGAATATTGTTTGAGTTGAAAGTATACTTACTAAGTGTAAGTTCAAAAATAGCTAGAAATGTAGATACTGGTTAATTATATAGTTATTTATAACTGTTTATAATACAACTTCTTGCCTCTCACCTTAGGTGCTATAACATTAATTTAATATGTCAATCTGTTTGAGCCCCTATAAAAGGAAGTTAAGTTATTTGGAACTCTCACCTATTACTTGAATGCCAAGTACAGTGTTATAATTATGTTATAATTAATCAATTAATTTACCAAAAATGTACTGAATACCTACTCTGTGCCAGACATTGTTCTGGGGTACATCAATGACTCCTCTATAGAAGTTTCTATCCAAGACTGGGAAGACAGTAAATCATTAAACAACTACAAAGCTAATGTGTCAGGCAGTAATAAGCACCAAGAACAAAAATAAGGCAGGGACATTATAAGAACTTTACATTTTATTGAGAAATCTTTGGGTGGGAATGGATTTAAGCAAGGGAATATTGTGATCCAACTTCTGTTTATAGAAAATTGCTCTGGCTGCTGGATAGAGAATTGGCTGTGGAAGGCCAAGTGTCCATTGAATTATCATACCCCTCTCCCCCAAGGTTATATTTCACTGAGGAGGACTCTGTATCAATAGATCTAGAGATGTGATCCTACACAGTTGGTTCTTACCTTTTCATACTTAGTGTAAAACTGGTTTCTATTTTTGTTGTTAATCCTCACCAGAGGATATTTTTCCACTGATTTTTAGAGGGAGTGGAAGGAAGGGAGACACAGAGAGAGAAACATTGATGTGAGAGAGGCACATCAATTGGTGGTCTCTGGCATACATGTGGGATCGAGCCTGCAACTGAGGTATGTGCCCTTGATCGGAATCGAACATGGGACTCTTCAATTTGCGAGCGGACACTCTATCCACTGAGTCAAACCAGCTAGGGCTAAAACTGGTTTCAAAAATGAAATTTTTATGTCCAAACTATTCCTTAAATAATTTTTTTTGGAAAGTTACTTTTAGATCCTTTTTTTCAAAATGGGAGTTTATCTAAACCCTACTTTTTAATAATAGGGACATGCCTTCCTCCCTCTGGTTTTCTCCTCAGAACTAAAGTTTTAAATTGCCTTTAGATTCCATCTATAACCTACACAATAAAAACAGTCTCATTACTTAATTAGACTTTGCATGTAATCAAAAGTGCCATTAAATATTTTGATCAGTCACATTATTCACCACATCTGGGTTTATGTGACTTTTGATTAATCTCAGAAATCAAACCCCCCCTCAAACAATTGTATGTTTACTACCAGTAAGGATATTTCAAAAAATCCTGCCACAAGCTTGGAAAGCAGATACAGTAAAAGAGAACAGAAAATATTGGTAGTGACAGGGACCCCAATTAATAACTGATTCGTCTTTGAAAGGGTTATACCTCATTTAGAAATGTAAGTGATTTTGGATCATGATTTTGCAATTGCTTCCTAACTGGTCTTCCTGCTTCTGTTCTTCAATCTTTATAATACACTAGAGGCCCAGTGCATGAAAATTCATGCATTCGGGGGGATCCCTCAGACCAGCCTGCACCCTCTCACAGTCCGGGAGCCCTCAGGGGATGTCTGACTGACAACTTTGGCCCACTCCCCCTAAGCCTCAGTCTGGCCTCCCTCTGCAGGAGGCGACCGAGTGGGCCTATCAGGGGGCAGCGCCAGCCCTGCACGCCCCCCCCCCCCATCGCCCCTCCGCAGCTGCTGCTGGTCGCCACTGCCCTCCAATTGCCATCCCCTCCCTCTGCCCGCTAGCACATGCCTTGGCTGGCCTGGCACCACCTGCTCACCAGCCCCGACCCCTGCTGACCGGTCGTTCCTCCATTCAGTCAATTTGCATATTACGCTTTTATTATATAGGATTCTCCTCACAGAAGCAAGAGTTATCTTTTTTTTAAAGATGTAAATCAAATCATAATCACTTCTCTGCCTACAGATTTGTAGTGGCTTCCACAGAATAACTCTGCCTTGGTCTTCAAAGGGCTGCATTCATGGTCTGCCATGCACCACCCCTGTCCTCCTCTCCAAACACCATCCCCTTGTCCCCTGGGCTCCAGTCACACTGGCCTGGTTGTTCCTCCTTGAATAAGCCACATCTGATTCCACGTCAAGGCCTTTAAACATACTGTTCCTTCTGCCTGGAATGCTCTTCCCCTGAGATCTTTGCATGGCTGCCTTCACCTCACGAGTCAGTTCTCTGCTGGCTACTCAGTTTATACTTCTGCATCCAAACAGGCAGCACAGCTCTTCCTTGGAATAACAGGGAGCTCTTCCCCAGGTGTGATAAAAAAAAAAAACCTCTTGTGATTGTATCACTTACCGATAACACAAGGTATAAATCAAATGAGAACGCTATGGAGCAAACAACCCAGGATTTGCACACAGTCTTATATACTCATGGTATTTTCTATTTCTTTACAGGTTATTTTCAGAGCTTTGTCACCACCATATGATATGGAGAACCCTTACAGTGCCAAAGCTCAGGAGCAGCTGAAGATCACCAACCTTCGTGTGCAGCTGCTAAAACAACAGTTTTGTCCCTGCCAGAGAAATGACCTGAATGCAAAGCCTCAACATTTTACACACTACGCGATCTATGATTTCATCGTCAAGGGAAGCTGCTTCTGTAATGGCCATGCTGATCAATGTGTACCTGTTGATGGCTTCAGACCTGTCAAGGCCCCAGGAGTATTCCACGTGGTATGTAACACAAGTTCTCACCAGTGAAAAACAAATTATAAGTTACCTTCAGCTTTGGGCATGGGTAGTCTAAGTTCCCTGAGAGCTGGTGTGTGTTTGCATAGTGCTTCTTGTTTCTTCCTCTGCTGATTCACTTCTCCAACTCCATATCCTTCCTGTAAAGTGCCTATTAACTTGTTTTTTAATCTTCAATTTTAGAATTATAAATAGTCAAGCATGATAACAAGATTCCTTGGAAAGCATCCATGCCAGTTTTTAGTACCATGACCTTCAGATATAAAGTGTAAGGTGAGCAGTAGGAGAGGTTGGCATAATCATATTGGTGGCATTATCACACAGAAGCCAGCTTTGACAATAAATGGGGACCATTGTTGAATAGATTTTTATAGTGGAAAAAATAAGAACCTCCGTTTAATGCCTGGTATCTTTTGCTGTTCAGCCAATAGAATGAATAATAGTTCTCCTCTGTGAAGAGTGGCCTGACCCCCTCTCTCCCTAGGCAGAGTTAAACTCTCTCTCCTCTAGGTTCACACATCTCCTGTGCTTTCTTCTGAACTTTTACCTCTCTTCATCTCCTAGACAGTGGTCGGCAAGCTGGCCCCTTGAGTGTGGCTCTTCCACAAAATACCACACGTGGGCGCGCATGTACAGTGCGACTGAAACTTTGTGGCCCATGCCACGGGGTCAAAGAGCCGCATGTGGCTCAAGAGCCATGGTTTGCCAACCACTGTCCTAGGAGATCTTGAACTCCCTGAGGACAGAGACTGTGATCTTTGTGTCCTCAGGACCGAGTGCATTACTTGAGCCAGAAGTAGACCTTCAGTAGGTTTTGCATGACAGCAACATAGGAATAGAGAGATGATGAAAAATTATGGTCATTGTTTATTCTCACCTTCTCCAACCTACTAGTTTCTAGATACTAATAGATCTTTGGACTAATATAGCTTCAAATAAAGGATTAGGTAATTCATTATATCTAAGTTAATTGAGTTGTGTATGATTCAAATAGAAAATAACCTAGATATTCTAGAGACATGTCAACCTACTCTCCGTAGTTTGTATGAGATTAGAGTGCTAGAAATTTCTGCCATTATATTTAAGTGAATTAGTGAGAGAGGCTATAGGCTACAGTGAGTGAATGTTTGTATCCCTCCAAAATTCATATGTTGAAACCCTAATCCAAAGGGATGGTATGTGGAGGTGAGATCTTTGGGAGGTAATTAGGTCATGAGAGTGGAGTCCTCATAAGTGGGGTAGGTGTACTTTAAGAAGAGGCCAGATAGCTAGCTAGCTCTGCTTTTGCCATGTGAGGACACAGGGAGAAGTTGGCAGTCTGCTACCTGGAAGAGATCCTCACCAGAACCTGACCATGCTGGCACCCTGACCTTAGGCGTTCAGCCTCCAGGACTGTGAGAAATAAATTTCTGTTGTGTATAAGCTACCCAGTTTATGGTATAGCAGCCTGAATTGACTAAGATGCTGGCCTTTGTTTCCTCAGCTGTCTCCTATAATCTAAGCCTTAAATGATCACTTCAGGGTAGAGTCCTGAGCAAAGGGAGACACAAGCAGCTGCCATGACATGGCCCAGAGTAGGCCATATCTCTGGAGAGAATGACCCATGAGACAACCTGAATGGCTCTGATCAACCAAACTAAATTACCAAAGTTTTCAAGAGCCTTACAAAACTCCCATGCATATGCATTTAAAAGCAATAGTTTCTTTTTGTGTTTTTTTGTTTGTTTGTTTTTTTTAGTAAGTCCTCTGAATGTAAACTGTTACATCATTTTCCAAGGCTAAAGAGAAAATTCTAGACGTTTCTATTATATTCTGTGGGCCTGTGCAAATACACTGTCCAGGATGAGAACCACTCACAGTGGGTATCTTGTGTCTGCTTCTCATCCAAGATAAACAATCCCATTATCGCCTCCTGTGGCTGGGATAAGCTGGGCAAGGTATGGAACCTGCCAAAACTGCAAGCCGAAGACAAACCACATCAGCCACCGGGGCTCACTAAACACTGTGACCATCTCTCCAGATGGATCCCTCTATGCTTCAGGAAGCAAGGATGGCCAGGCCATGCTGTGGGATCTCAACAAAGGCAAGCACCTTTATATGCTAGACATTGGGGACATCATCATCACCCTGTGCTTCAGCCCCAACCACTATTGGCTCTGTGCTGTCATGGGCCCCAGCATTAAGATCTGGGACTTGAAGGGCAAGATCATTGTAGATGAACTGAAGCAAGAAGATATCAGTCCCAGCAATAAAGCAGAGCCACCCCAGTGAACCTCTTTGGCCTGATCTGCTAATGGCCAGACTCTGTTTTCTATATGAACAAACTCATAGAGATATGGCAAGTGACCATCAGCAAACAATATATTACAGAAATAAAAAACTGACTTTCTGACTTAAAAAGAAAATCAATTCTATTAATTCTGCTAAATTTAACAGGGGATAATTATGCAGAGTTATCAGAGATTTTTGCAAAAGTCTTAAAATACAACTATTATATACAATCTTCTGCCAGAACGAAAACTGTCACCATGAGCCCACACCCCTGTATCTGTGCCTGCTGGCTCTCTGCTCCATCCTGTCACTACCCCCTGCTCTTTTACTGCCTACCATAGCTCTGATACATTCCAGCTGCATCCTGTCTGGGGTCACTGCCACCTCCCACCCAGGCCTTGCTGTCTTGCCTCTGCCACAGCCAATTCCTGGTAGGCTCATGTGGAGATGGGGGCTGCAGGTCCCATCCTGGGGGTCACAGAAGCCTATATGAGAGATACCAACATCAAGAAGATGAGTCTGGAAGGTGGTGCCTACCAGGATGATAATGGAAAGCTGTATATGCACCCTAGTGTCCAGATTGCTGCAAAAAACCTGGACAAAGAATACCTGCATGTTGATGAAATGGTTGGATTTTGCAAGACATCTGAAGAACTAGCCTTGGATAAGAATAGCAAAATCTTGAAAAGTGGCCAATATGTCACTATGCAGATTGTTTCTGGAACTGGGTCTTAAGGATTGGAGCCAGATATCTGCAAAGGGTTTTTAAGTTCAGCTGAGACGTATTTCTGCCCAAACCATCCTGGGGGAAATTACACATGCATCTTCAGGGACACTGCAAGCAGCTACATGACTATCTATACGATGACCCCAAGACTTGTGGCTTTGATTTCACAGGCACTAAGAAGGGCATTTCAAAAATACCAGAGCAAAGCATTCTCCTGCATACCCGTGCCTACAATCTCATTGCAGAGGACACCTCATCTTGAGCAATGGAAGGAAAAGCAACAGTAATGAGGAAAAAGAATCTCTCTGTGTTCTTTGACATAACCTACCAAGGATTTGCCACATGTGATGTTAACAAGGATGCCATCAAAGAGAACATTACCAGTTCTCACTGCCAATCCTATGCCAAAAACATGGGCATATGTGGCAGCCTTCAGTGCAGTCTGCAAAGATGCTGATGAAGCCCAAAGAGTTAAATTACAGTTGAAGATATTGATCCATCCAATGTGTTCCAAACCTCCTCTCAGTAGGACCCGGATTGCTCAACCATTCTGACTACCCTGGATTTTCAAAAACAGTAGTTGCAAGAAGTTTAAGTCATGGCCAACCTTATCATTGGCCTGTGGGCTCAGCTGATCTCCAACCTCAAGAAGGAAGACTTCTCCCACCATTGGCAGCACATTCCTGACCAGACTGGCATGTTTTGTTTCATGGAGCTAAAGGCTGAACAGATGGAGTGGCTGACCAAAGAGTTCTCCATCTATAAGACAAAGGTCAGCCACATCTCTGTGTCAGGGGTCACCTCAGACAACTGGGCTACCTAGCTCATTTACAAAGATACCAACTGATTTCTCTGGTGAGAGGGAACAGAGTCAACCTTCTTGTCATCAGCCTCTGCTATTGTGAGATTCACATGGAGGATGAGGGAGAGTGGATGGTGGTGAACGGATCATTTCTTTTAACCACAGTGCTTAACACTCTGCGATTAAATGTGTTTCTCAGAGAAGAACATGTAGTGAAATGGGGCAGAGGCATCCATCCAAGGCTGATGTCTGAAACTTTTTTGCTCTAAACCAAACTCTTTCCCATCCTTTTATCTCCAGCTTTTCCAAAAGAGTTTACACGTGCAAGAAAATCACAGCCCCCCACGAACCTGTCAACCACACCATTGCAATATTGCAGGAGCTTTATCTGAGGCACCTTATGGTGTTTGGGGTTTGCTCTGTGGATCCAGCATGAGAAATAGCCCATATTTGAGGCTTTGTGAGAAGACCTGTTCTAACAATAACAGTTCATCTGTTACTATCTTCTCATGATTGAGCAATTTTATCAATGGACAATAATATACTAGTAGAAATCGTATTTTATGAAAAGTGGCAAATCTGCAGCCACTGCAGCAAGGAAAACACAAGATGCTGTTTCCTGTCTTATTTGAGAAAAAAAGAAATAAGGCTCTCCTTTTTAATAGTTGCCGGCATTTTAATGTTCCTCTCTACTTACTATCACTGCTGTTCTTTTCTTTAGGCACAAAGGTTTATAACTAGCCTAGATTTTCATCCTGTTCTATTTCACTGACCATCAACCCCATTCTCTTATTTGAAGAATGAAGAAACATAACTTACCGCTCATCCCATACCCTCACCTTTCTTGGCAAAGAATAGCGGAGAGTAGGCAACTGCATTTTATTTTAGCACCCTCTCCTGTGATTGGTTGTTTCCTGTTGGGTTTTTGCCTCTGCCCAGTTGGACCTTGTACTTCGATTCAGTGTGGTTGTGCTGTCACTCATGAGTCGAGCAATGCAGGATAGTGTCAGGAAAGAGGTTATTCTGGGCTTTGGTTTTAACTGTGTGTGCTGCCAGCTGGGCTCAGGCCTCACCCTTTGGAAAGATGGCCATCTGCTCTAATCATGTAGCCTGCCTGCAGCCAGGTTTCTCAGTTACAATAAAGTTACTGTAGGAGCCCCCTCCCTTTAAAAAAAGAGAGAGAAAACTATCAATCTATAAAGAAGATCTGGATAGCCAAGGAAAGGGGATTACTAGTACATAGCAAATGTGTTTGTTTGTTTTTTCATTTCAAAAGGAGGTTAGAATAAGGAGTCTCCATTCTAGAAGACTCTATGGGACAGGAACTGCATTTCCTTAATAATCTCAGGCTGCTTTGAAATCAAAAGCAATTTAAAATACAGTAATACTAGTTTTGTGGCTTCCTGCTCCCCAGCTTTCATATTTATTTCAACTTGTGCAGTGTGGTGGTAGCCCCTACTGCTGTAACTATAGCATGCGCTAAAACCAGGAAAGACCAAGTCCAACCTGGAGCTAAAGCCAGGTAGAGGTAAGAAACAGACTATGTGGTCAAGGGCATGTTGGGTTCCAGGGATCCAGTTCCATGAGAATCCCTGCTGTCTCTATTCTAGGAAGGAAGGAAAGAAGGAAGGAAGGAAGAAAGGGAGGGAGAAGGAGGGAGGGAAGGAGGAGGGAGGGAGGGAGCCATAGCAATTGGACCAGCAAAGACCTGTGGTTAGTTGGAAATGTGAATTGTTCTGATTTCAGATCTTGCCCATCCCTGAGCTTAGGTGAATTTTATTTTTAATCCTCACCTGAGGATATTTTTACATTGATTTTTAGAGAGAGTGGAAGAGAGGGAGAAAGACAGAGAGAAATATCGATGTGAGAGAAACACATCCATTGGTTGCCTCCTGCATGAGCCCTGATCAAGGCCAGGGCCAGGTAGGAGCCTGCAACCAAGGTACATGCCCTTGACTGGACTCGAACCTGGGACCCTTCGGTCCGCAGGCCAACACTCTATCCACTGAGCCAAACCAGTTAGGGCTGAATTTTATTTTTATGTATTTTTTCTGGATTATTAAGAGCTGGATTAAATTTGGGTATAGGTGCCTCTTTTGAACGCAATGTTTTTATTCCTATGATTGCTTAGCTAAACAAATTGCACAATGAAAGCACAGTCTTTTGCCTCAGGAAGAACATGGTCATAGGGTCAATTGTCCTCCCACATTTGTGTTATCTGTGAACACCATTCATTATAGGTATGTGGAAATAAATAACTGGATTTGTAAATTGTGCATGCAGAATGGAAGGTAGCCTCTTAAGAAATGCTCTTTTTTACCAGCCAGCTTGCCCCCTAGGTAGTGTGTATAAATCTAACTTTCTTTAGTTTTTCTTTATAGCAGTCGTTTTCAAAGAGTTGGTCCCTGAACTAGCAGCAACAGCATTACTGGGAACTTGTTAGAAGCATGAATCAATCTCAGGCCCTAACCGAGGCCTACTGAATCAGAAACTCTAGTGATGGGGCCCAGAAATCCGTGTTTAACAGACCCACTGGGTGATTACAATGCTTGCTAAAGTTTGAAAGCTGCTGCTCCATAGACAGCTACAACTAATATTGTTGTGAGGGCGACTAAGTAAGATCTGATTTTATGTGCCATAATTTTTGATGGCTGATGATAGAGAATTAAGGAAGTTAATGGAAATGATACTTTGTCTGTTTCTTAAGCTATATAAGATTTTAGGGTCATTTTCTTTCTTTGGGAGTAGGAAGTAGGAATAGATACGAAGTAAAATACAAGTTGGTAGGTTCATTTATCTTAAAACACTCCTGTGTCTTTTATTGATTGGTTGTTTGGTTGATTGATTGATTGTTTTGAGAGAGAGAGAGAGATGGATCAGTTGCCTCCTACATGTACCCCAACCAGGGATCGAACCCACAACCTACGTATGTGCCCTGACTGGCAATTAAGCCCGCCACCTTCTGGTATACGGAACAATGCTCCAACCAACTGGCCAGGGCACTTCTGTGTCCTTTTCCATGTTTGTCCTTCTTCTATCTTTTTCCTGTTCAATTTGTTGCTCCTTTTACTAGAAGGCAGAACAATGATTGATATCCTAACATTGGAGTCAAATAGACCTTGATTTGAATCACCACATTTACTAAGTTGGTCTCACTGCATCTCAGTTTCCTAAGAAAATGAGGATGACATCTATCTTACATAGTTAGTGTAAGGATTAAAAAATATGGTAGCCAATGCCTAGGACATGATAGACACTACCTACAGTTATTGCTGTTATTATATTGTATTATTTCAGCTACTTCCATATACTCTTCTACCCCAATAATGACAAAAATAAATTACAGCATATGTGCTGTTGGACATGTATACAGGGCTAGAGGTCTTGCGGCAAAGAACACTGTACTTTAACTCCAGCCTCCTGGGATCCCAGAAATAATGTGAAGAGGAGATCTCAAGATTTTTTTTCTTTGCAGCAGGAGAGGACTAATTTAGTTCCTTTTCCCCCTAGCAGCTGATGATTTTACAGCTATTGATGGATGATACTATGAAGGAACATGGAAAGCTTCATTGTTTTACTGAAGTATTATCCACTAGATAACACAGAAGTCTTAGAATATCAGGAACAATTGTTCAAACCTCTTGAGTTACACTTGTTATGGTGGTGGGATTTTTTTTTTTCTTACTGATGTGTTCAAACCTAAGAGTAGCATTGAGACAGTGTGGTTTGAGGAAAATGTTACTTAGCCACCTACCTTTGGGAGTCAGGATTTAGAATCATTCATACAGTTTCATGGCAGAACCTGAATACAATTATTCATGTATTTATGTTTGCATAACTTACATGCCATGTTTTGTCAATTCAGAACAGGATTAAGACCACTGTTTTTATCTTCTTTTAAAAAATTATTTACTGTGAATAGCAAAAAGTAATAATGAGAATGCTCTTGACTCTTCAAGGTGTTAAGGGAAAGATCAAAAGGCTTAAAAACAATTAATAAAGTTATTAAATGAGAACATTATATCAGAATTTAAAAATAGTTTTATATAATAAAACATATACTCATGTTTGAAAATTAACACCTATAAATTGGACATGTAAAATTTCCAATTAATCTAGCCCTAATTCTCTAGGTCTTCTCAGCAGAGAAAAAAAAAGATCATAGATTATAAATACTACTATTAATAGTTATCACTTATCAAATGCATGTTGTGTACCAAGCCTTGTGCTGTCATGCTATAAATGTTATTAAATCTAATATTCACAACAACTGGATGATGCAATATCATCGTTTTCTTTCACAAATGAGGAGGTGAGACTGGGAAATGTTATCTGACTTCTCAAAAGTTAAGAAGGGGTGGAGCTACAGTTTAAATTCGCCTGTCAGACACTGAAGCCCATTCTCTTTTTGCTGTTGTTGTGCTGTTAAAGATTTGGATCTAACCAGGGTTGATATTATGCCAAGAACAGAGAAAAAAGAAGGGATAAAGTACAGGAGGGGCAAGGGAGATGGGGACAGGCTCAAGGGATTGATTATCATGATGGACTGTAGAATCTAAACTGAGCAAGGAGAAAAGTTAGGACACAAGAGAGAAAAGACTATTCTCACCACCAAAGGTCTGCTGTTTCATATTTTATAATGCCCTTTCTCATGTATTGTTTCACTAGATCCTTACTACAACATTGGAAATATTTTATTTCAATTCTGCAGATAAGGAAAACTAAAATAGAGAGATTAATGTACTTTCTTCAAGTCACAGTGATAGAGCAATTACTCAGAATCCTTATCATTGTACCCCACCTCCATCCCCAATAGGCTACCAAGGGGAAAAAAACCTGTTATTAAAAAGACTCTTTTTATAGGGATAGGTCATCTATCCAAATCATCTACATTTTAATATGGAACCAGAAATTATCATTGATTCTCTTCTCTTCCATTCGGTAACTAGTGAAATGGCTCAAAGGGAGGAAAGAAGAAAGAGTCAAAGCAATAAGTTTGGATAATCTACAAAGTAATTTAGGAGTGACTATTTTTTTGGAAGGGGGGGTATGCATCATCTTTGATGCTTATTTTTGGCTTTATTAAGAAGAGGGATTTCTGTACCTACAATCCTACTTTCATATGTAGCCCAAAATAATTTTCACTGTGAATGAGAAACAGCAGCAATCCCAGTTTTTTCATTTTGTCACATCAAATCTGGAGGAATGGGTAATCCTATCATAAAAGAGGACACAATGTTGTATCCCTAAAATAAACAAAATATAAAGCCTGCTAATTTGGTACTTTTAGTGTGAGGCTGTTCCCAATCCATTGCAAGGTCTTAACCTCATTTCAATGTCCTTGTGTTAGCATGGTATAGTTTTGCCAGTAGTCCCTTGGCAATGAGTAACTACAGACACCATAGAAGGTGAACAGAATGTTGTTGTACTGCATTTCCTGCCTTGTGTTTCCTAGTAGAAGGGCAAGCCAGTAAAATATGTTCATGGCTGGAAATTACTAGTGTTTTGACTGTAAAACTTCCAATTAATCTAGCCTTATTTTCTGTCTAGACAGTAAGACATGTTCTCTTTTAATGACAAGAGTTGCCTGAGATTACTCTTTTTATTAGATGATCAGGAAACCAGAAGACTTCAGAACTAAAGGCATTATAAAGCAATTTGGCACTCATGAAAGAATTCCCAATGGATTTCCTTTTAAGAATTCCCCTAGAACATTTAAATATTTATTTATAGGCCTCTATTTCACAGAGAGGTAAAGGATAAAAATACCTGAAAATGAAAATGTTAGTGTCAGAGCTGACATCTCTGAAAGTAAAATATACACCAATCAGAAAGTAAGGTCGATTATCCAAATGTAGTATTAGTACATTCAACTTTTCATGAATTGCAGAATGTGGAACACATGTATATTTAGGTCAAAACTGGGGCATTGTAAAGCTGCAAAAATGAGTTTCTTTAACAGGTTCAAGCTGCTAGTTTTATAAATTTTGGAAACAACAAGTTAAATTTGACATTTTTTTAACTATAAACTGCTCCTTAGATATCTCACTTTGCAGATGTTTTTATGAATATTTCCTTTTCAGTGTAGCACTTTTGAGTCTATTCTATGGCTATTTGGGAGCCTGGAGTCTGAGCTCTGGGTCAGGAAAGCCTAGTCTCTCTATTTAAATGCTAATATAATGGGGTATGGGGAAAGCTTCATGGAAAGAGAAAAACTTAGGCTGCAGACAGATACCTGACTTCTGGTTCACAGCCCCAGCTCTCACATCTCTAACGTGTTTCTTTTGTGTCTTGCCAATTTTGTAAGAGCTGGAAATGTACTTCAATTTTTCCTAAAACAATTGCATTCAGTAGAAGATAAGCTGTAATTTAAATCCTCAGTCCTTCTTACGAGAAAAATTTTTAGTGACCAGACACATAAGGTTAAAATACACACACACACACACACACACACACACACACACACACACATGCACGCACGCGCGCGCGATAATTATTCTACAAGACAAAGAAATTCACAGCCATTTCAAACAGTGAGAAAACCCAGGTCTGTTCATCTTGGCACTCAAAGCCTTAATACAGTACTATAATTGGAACTACAGTTGTATTATATCTTAGCAATGTCATTATTTTAATGGAATAAAACAGTACATATATGGTGATACAGAAAAACTATAGTACTTGTTAACTCACTATATTTTTTAGTTATATAGAATCTAATATCTTTTTAATTTTTCTCTCTAGCTCCTTAGATAGAAAGAAAAAAGAATTATGGTTTCAAAATCTACAATATATTTAGCTTTAAGAGAGCTCACATATTAGAAATAGAAAAAAGATTACATGTGTTCCACTATTAAATATTTCATGTATAATACAAATAATTATGCAATTCATAAGAGTAAACACTGATAAAGTGTCCTTTGCCTTTTATTTTTGCATCTCTAAAGGCACCACTAGCAGGCATGTAATTTAGCTGGCTAGGTCAGCTCTCAGCATCAATAACATTTTAAAAATAAGATATAATGTTATTCACTTGAGATAATAATGTTAATAACATTAATAATTATTGCTTTTTATATTCTCTGTCACACATCTACATACTTCTTCTATTTTAACCCTCAAACAAACACAAGGGGCCAGTAACATTATCTTTATTTTATAGGTAGAAACTTATATCTTGTTATTAAGGAACCTATCCAAGATTATTGAGATCAGGGATTAGATACCCCATGTATCTGTTTCCAAAATTTATTCTCCTTATGTCACATTTATCCATATAATGATAAGAAAGGAATGCAATTTAAAATGGACAAAGGAATGGACATTTCTCCAAAGAAACTATGCAAATGGCTAATAAGTGCATGAATAGATGCTTGCAGTCCCTAGTCATTAGGGAAATGCAAATCAAAACCACAATGCAATACCACTTCATATCCACTAGGATGACTGTAATAAAAAAGACATAACAATAGGTGTTGATGAGCATGTGGAGAAATGGGAACCCTCATACATTGCTGGTGGGAATGCAAAATGCTGCTGCTGCTGTGGAAAACAGTCTGGCAGTTTCTAAAAATATTTAATACTGTTACCATATGAGCCAGCAACTCTTCTCCTCAGTTATATATCCAAGTGGACTGAAAACCTATGTCTACACAAAATCTTATACATGAATGTTTATAGTAGCATTATTCATAGTAGCCCCCAAGTGGCAACAATCTGATGTCCAGCAACTGATGAATGAATGAACAAAATGTGGTATATCCATCCATAATATTTTTATGGAATAGTATCCTATATAATAAAAGCCTAATATGCAAATTGTCCCCTCAGGCAGTTGTTCTACTGGGAGTTCGAATGGGAGTTCAACCACTCACAATGACGTGCGCTGACCACCAGGGGGTGGTGCAGAACATGGCGGGCATTAGCGACGCACTGCGACCTCTCTCCAGCTACTTGGGGTCAGGGGTGATGGGGATCAAGGTGCGGTGAGAATGCGGCATGTCCGCCAAGCTTGCTCTCACTCCCCCTGCTACCCTCCCCCAGGACACCAGGGCTCGTGTGCCAGGGAAGCCCCTGCGCTCAGGTGCCAGGCACCCACGAGGGGTCTGCCCCGCACCCACGTGACATCTTCTGGGTGAGCCGGGCTGCAGCCATCGGGACCGCAGGGGCTGGTCGGGCTCCCTGTGCGTTCGCGCAGGAGCTGGTCTGCAAGGCCGGCCAGAAGAGAGCATGCTGCCCGCCCGGCTTCTGTGTGGTGCTGCTGGGCAGCCAAGAGGTGCACACTGAGCCCTGGCCTGCAGTGTCAGGCCATGCTCACCACATCTCTGCGTGGGGACTTGGGTGCTATGACTCAGGTGCTGCCCAGGGCCCAGAGGTCAGCTGGGACCTGCCCTTCCATATCAGACGCTTGTGCTTCGATCGCCAGCCAGACCTAAGGACCGTACCCATGCAGGAATTTCGTGCACCGGGCATCTAGTCCAACCATAAAAAGGAATGGAATACTGATACATTTTACAATGTGAATGAACCTTGAAAACATTATGCTAAGTGAAAGAAACCAAACACAAAAGGCCACATATTATTCCTTTTATATGAAATGTCCAAAATAGAAAAATCCATAAATACAAAGTAGGTGTGGTTTTCAGGAGGTATGAATCAATGAGAAAGGGTGAGAGACTGCTTAATGGGCACAAGGTTTCTTTTGAAAATGCTCTAGAATTGGATGGTGGTAATGACTGCACACTTTTTTTTAATATACTGGAAACCACTAAATTGTATGATTTAGAATGTTTTAAATGATGAATTTTATGTTATGTGATATAATTCCAATAAGAAAAATCAATAACTAAAAAACTAACTAAAAACCATGGCTGGTTATATCAGGATTTTATATATTTACTAGAGGCCCGATGCACGAAAATTCATGCAAGAGTAGGCCTTCCTTTCCCCGGCTGCGGGCACCGGCTTCCCTCCAGCACCCAGGACCTGGGATTCCCTCCTCCAGCCGCCGGCAGGTACCCGGGACCCAGGCTGCTTCCCTCAGGCTACAGATAGGCACCCAGGACCCGGGCTGACTTCCCTCCGGCCCTGGCTTCATCGGGAAGGACGTCCGGAAGATGTCCAGTCTAATTAGCATGTTATCCTTTTATTATTATAGATTTTCAAGTTCCAGTTTTTCAAGCTGACCATTTTCAAAAGCAATAGCATTGGATGGATGGGTATTGAAGAAAACCAATTCTTTCAATATCTGTGGCTGTGTCTGTGGCTGTTGTTTCATCAATTATGCTGATGATCACAGATTTGTTAATGACTGCATTCAGATAGAGTTGCCAAAGCAGCATAAGTTTTTAATAAATCATTATTGATCTTTCATATGAGCATACTCAATAATGAAGACTATGTTTTATAAGGCTCACCAAGAAACCAGCAGTTTTTCAATATAAAAAGAACCATGTGAATGAATTAATTCAACAACAAAAGATGTGGAAGAAAACATGCCCTAGCAACTGGCTTCTTGTACTACAATCAGGGGCTCATTTATCTTAAACAAGTCAACTTTTGTAACACCCTCTGCACTGTATAGAATACTGAGTGACAGTCAGACAGAGCTGTCAAGAAAAAAGGAAGAAGTGGGAAATGTGAACTAGAATGAATTTTTAAAAAATCTTTGTAAGAGAATGCAAAATAGCCTTTGACAAGGAATTTTCCTTTAAAATAACCAGAAGCTATGTGAGCACATTGAACAAGTGAATGTCAACGGGTGAAAAGTACTTAATAATCCCTCACAGCATTTCTAATAGAATTTACCTGGTCCCCACCTCATTATAAAAACCATCTAAATTCTAAAAGGCCTTGAACAAAACCCCCACAAAATGTTCCATCATTCTCAAATTGAATGTTTCTTGTCAGATAACTTGCTTACAAAATGTGTTCTACTAGTTTTTGCCTTCACTCAGTTTCCCAGGTTCTTGCCCCATAGTTGCTAATAGTTTTAACAGCATAATAGAAGTTCTATATTGTTAATTCCACTTCTGCTATTTCTTTCTAAAATTATTTAAATTAAATAGGTACTAAGAAATTGACATTGATCTGATCCCTTTTTCCCCTCAATGAGATTTTATCATAAGAAGTTATTTTTAGGTGTTTGTGGGAAGGAAAAAAATCCTTCTGATGAAATCACTGTTCTTAGATGGAGCTCTAATATTTTAGGACTCTCTTGGGAGTTATGCCACTGATTTGCATTGTGGCCTTAGAAAAGTTTAAATATAAAAAGACAAGTGTAAAGTGAAATTATGAAAACATGTAACTGAGATCAAATGACGAGCAGAGATGGAGTGGTTGAATGGCTATTGGCAACTATCCTAGTCACTCAACACAGTTATAGGCCAACAATTTTGTTTGAAATTTCACTGCTTAGCTTTATACTGAAATAGTTTCTTATATAGTATTATAGGAAACTCAGAGTTGTTAGTATAGGTAGCTGGATATTAATAAAGAATGGGGCCCTAACGGGTTGGCTCAGTGGATAGAGTGTCGGCCTGCGGACTGAAAGGTCCTGGGTTGGATTCTGGTCAAGGGCACATGCCCATGTTGCAGGATCGATCCCCAGTAGGGGGCATGCAGGAGATAGCCAATCAATGATTCTCTCTCATCATTGATGTTTCTCTCTCCCTCTCCCTCTCCCTTCCTCCTCTCTGTCAATAAAAAAAAAAGATAAAAAAGAATGGAGCAAATGGAATTAGACATTAAGAAGCCTAATCTAAAAAAAAAAAAAGAAGAAGAAGAAGCCTAATCTGCTAGGGAGCTGAATCGGACAATAAGCCTGCTTCACACACTCCCCAGGGGACTATTGCATCCTCTACCCTTGAGACCTAATCCCCAAAATGGGCAGGAAGGATCATTAGCATTCATTAGCCAGGATTACGGAGGAAGAAATAAAAACAATAAAGGGGAAATTCCTCTACTGGGCACAGGCCCAGTAGATGGCATAGGGGAGGTTCTTCTACTATGAGGCATGTGTAGTAGAAGCTAAGATGGCAATCATATGGAGGAGTGTATAGCCTGGGAAAAGGATCAGATTGGATAAGGATGCAGACCCTGGAAGATCTATGAAATGAATTGGTTAGGGGGAGGGCCCAGCACAAGCCTTCAAGGGATTGGGAAAGAGATTGGTCAGTTTGAAAGCACAATATAATCTAAGCCTAACAAGGGCCTCTGGCCCCATAACGTGAGCTCCTGCAGTGACATTCTCTCTGTACCAGCCATGCAGACCTAGCTGCTGAGGGGGGCCCAAGCATGGTCCCCATGCATGGGCTCTAAGTGTGAGCCTAGGTACTGGGGAGAGTAGCACAGTCCTAGCTGGAGTGCAGCTGGGAACAGAGGCTAGGCTGGCCAGTTGGAGACAGGGACTGTACTAGACTGAACCAATGGCACAACATTTCTGGACCCTGGCCTTTCTTCTGGGCTTGATGAAAACAACCTGGGACAGCCCTTTGTGTTTGCTCCAGTTTCAATAAATTTTACCACCAAACCTCATCCTTCTGTTTATGGCCCCTGAAATGGTTTTCTCCCGATACCATAAGGACCCCATTTCCACCGGCAACATATCTATGGACAAGAACTGCAGCAAGAATATAAAGATATTTGTCTATATCATTGCAGCTGAAGAAATTGTAGCTTTTAGAAAAAAAACCAATTTAATATTTTAAGGCAAGAAAGTCTTAGAATCAGAGAGCCTTACTTTATTGCCACTGTATATTAGCAAATCTGAAACCAAATTATGCATATACTCATAGGATTTAACCAAATAAAGTTATATACTGGATAGACATTTTTAAAAACCCAGTAGTCAGAAATAATTCTTAAAACCCATTGGAAACAAAGAAAAAATATGAAACAGTTCTATGCAATGAATTAAAAGTAGAAAAAAAATCTCATAACTTGGTAATATTATGATCATATCTAAATGTAATCTTCAAAAGCCTCCTGGGCATTACAATTTTCAGTTCAATACTATTTGCATTTTTAAGGCAGAAATATTTATTACAGTCATCAGAGGAAAGATAAAGTGCCTAATGACACTGAAAAGAGGAAGCTAGTAGACTTAATCTTGTGACAATACAAGACATTCAAAACCCATCTAATCTAATAAAAGAGAAACATGGTAATTAGCGTACGACTGCTACCCTTCCCATTGGCTAATTAGCGAGATATGCAAATTAATCACCAGCCAAGATGGCGGTTAACCGCCAACAACGATGGCGGTTAATTTGCATATGTAGGCACAATGCAGGGAGGCAAAAGGGAAAGCACGGAAGAAGCCCCCTGGCACTGACAGTGATCGGAAACCCAGGGGGGAGCTAAGAGCCGGGGGCAGGGCAAAGGCGGCCCTGGGGTCCCCGCTGCCCGGGCCGGACACCTTGGCCAGAGGCGTTAGGCCTGGGCAGGGACAGAGCAGGAGATCGCGGGGAGCTGGGGGTCCGCTACCCAGGCCTAATGCCTTGGCCAGAGGCGTTAGGCCTGGGCAGGGGCAGAGC
>NW_005370777.1:4215199-4219201 GCF_000412655.1 Myotis brandtii
GCACAAATTTTTGTGCACCGGGCCTCTAGTCTATAATAATAAAAGTGTAATATGCTAATTAGACCAGTCAGCCAAACGACCTTCCAGACGTCATTCCGGACATCCTTCCGGATGAAGCCGCCATGGCAGGGGCTGAGGCAGAGGTGGTTAGGGGCAATTAGGCAGGCAGGCGAGCAGTTAGGGGAGATCAGGCAGGCAGGCAGAGTGGTTAGGGGCGATCAGGCAGGCAGGCCAGTGGTTAGGGGTGAGCAGGCAGGCAGGCGAGTGGTTAGGGGCCATCAGGAGGGCAGGCAGAGGGGTTAGAGGCCATCAGGCAGGCAGGCAGAGTGGTTAGGGGCAATCAGGCAGGCAGGTGAGCGGATAGAAGCCAGCGGTCCCAGATTGGGAGAGGGTGCAGGCCGGGCTGAGGGGACCCCCCCATGCATGAATTTCATGCACCAGGCCTCTAGTTTAGCTTTATAAAACATGTTGAAATTCCACTTTTAGAAGTACATCTTCAAGATAAAAAATAGAAGTTAAATATTCTTAAAGAGTAAGGTCATGACTGTCATACAGATACAAAATAAACATGTGCCAATGATTTTATTTAACTCATTATTAATGAGGGATCAGTAAGACATTATAAAGGGTTCAAAGGAAAATTCAAAGAACCACACATACATAGGCAAATAAAGAATGCTGGAAATATATTTACAAATTGATGCAAAACAGGTCAATGGTTAATTGAAAGGCAATGATTAATTGTATTCTTACCAGACACAACTGACTTGCATTTCTATGAACAATAATTATTTGCATTATTATTAATTTTCTACAACTTAGAGAGCTGAGAAATAATTCAATAATAAAAGGCAGAGATAACCCAGAAGGTTGTGTTAGACAGAACAGTGTCATCTTTTTTGCGGGGGGGAGGGAGGTAGGGGGAGAGGGACATTGCAAAGTCTTTCACAATTTTTCCCAACACAAAGAATATTATTTGTTAATCAGGGAAATATGCAAAGAAAGGATATTCTGATAATGTGGGCTCCAAAAAGATGTTACATTTGATCCTCTTTCACCCATTGTTATAAATAAAATAAAAATAGTTTCTATCCCTAACTCACAAAAAGAAAGAGAAAGACTTGCTTTGTTCTAGGAAATCATTACTCTGAAGGATATAAGAATCCTACCTAAAATTACTCAAGAATCTAAAATTTAAAGTAAAATGCCCCCTAGAAAAACATACTGTTGGCCCAATAGATTTTTAAAATGGTAATATTTTAAAGCCTCCTTTTACTTAGCTTTAAAAAGAGAGGTTATTTTATTAACAATATTTTTAAACCTAAAATTTTTTGTGAAATTTATTTGAAAGGCTTAAATTATGCTTTTCTCTGCTCTGGAGCAGTTTCTGTTTTCCTTTCTGCTAATGGGTGGGCTTGGAGGTAGGGAGGGTTGGTTTTGTTTATTTTATTTTGATTTTGACTAATTATCTAATTTTCACAAAAGGGGCCATGATGAATGTTGAAAGATAAACCACAAAACTTGATTTGAGTTCTTAGTTCTAGTTGTAATACTACAAAACAAAGGTCTTTAAGCAATTTTGGAATTAAGGCCCATCATTTGTTGTAGGAAGATTTGGTAGCATTTGGAAACTTGTATGTGTGTATACATGCTTCTGACTACTCCTTCAACTCTTGATCTCTTATGGTAAATAGCATGCACAATGGCACAGATAAATTGCCATTTAGATACATAAATCAAAGCATTGGGGCATACAAAATTGTTTACATGAAAAAATGAAAATAAGGCAGCAATCTGAATCTAGAAATTTACCTAAATCATTAAGTTATACTCATCTAGAGGCCCAGTGCACTAAATTGTGCACGGGTAGCATCGCTAGGCCTGGCCAGAGATCAGGGCCGATCGGCTGGGGCCTTTCTTCATTCTGCACCGCCCCTTGGTGGTCAGCGCACATCATAGCAAGCGATCAAACTCCCAGTCTCCCAGTCAAACTCTCGAGGGGACATTTTGCATAATATATATATTTTCTCACCATTCTCCATACCCTAAATTAAAACTGACTGTAAAAGTAAATCATACCTAATAGGGAGAGTAAATAACATAAAGGAGGTGTTATCCACAAAGAACCAATCTGTAATTAGAGTTCATTTCCATTCCTGTTATCATCTCCTTTTGTAAATTTCTTCACTGGAGTTTCTGATAAGTAGGCCTGTTAACACTTGCAGTGGTGCAGAAATGGCACAGGAGGCAACTGAATGGTCAGTGTATAGATAAGTTTTACAATGAACCAATGAGAATCTAAAAGGATTCTCTAGCCTTACTTTCCCTGAACTTACTCATGCCAATGTGGCAAATGGGGGCTAATATTTCTGTATTCATTTATCCCCAAAGCTGCTAGGCTTCTCCCAGAGGAATGGGACTAATAATCTACTCAAGAAATGAATACTCTTGAAAGGAAATGGCTCACTTTGAGTCCAAACCAGCCTTTGTTCTGAAGAACTCTTCAGGGACAAATAGGTTTGGAAAACACCAGTTCTATTTAGATAAGAATCTGAATAGGCTTGGCCAAAGTGGATCACTCAAAAATCCTACTCTCCAGGGACTTATAACGGCATATTTTAGGGGTTACGATGGTGGCTTTGAGTCAGACTGCTAGAATTCCAATAGCTCCACGACATATTGGCTTTGTGACCTTAGGCAAATTACTAAAACTCTTTGAACTTCAATTTTCCCCTTTGTGAAATGGCAATGATAATTGTACCTACCTTATCTTGTGTAACTCCAATGAGTTGATATTTATGTAATGCCTAGAACAGTGGCTTGTACATCGGGACATCATGCTAACCAATTATCTACTACTACTATTATTGTTATTATTTATTATCATCATCATCATTATAATTATTATTACTTCCATTTCCCTCCATGACTCACCCTGTTCCTTGGGCTCATAGTAGATCTCCCAGAGCAACTATAGATAACTGCTACACAGAACATTTTTACCTACAAGCCTTGCTCAGATGTGAGCTAGTATATCCCTTATAGGAAGCACTGTAGATAAAACTGAATGTCTTTAAATCCTACCCTTCCCCAAATCCTCCTTTGTGACAATTTAAAGTATCTCATTTTCACTTGAAATGCATAATTAGTACTCTGCCTTCTTGGGAAATTTTAAAAATAGAACTAAACTTCATACCTAAGGTTCTGAATGCTCCATTAAATATACACTGAGTGGCCAGATTATTATGACCACCCCATCAGTACTTCGTTGGGCCACCTTTTGCCTCCAATACTACAGCGATTCTTCTTGGCATTGACTCCATGAGATGTTGAAAGGTGATGCGAGGAATCTGACACCATGCCTGATGAATAGCACTGTCCAGTTCTGTGAGATTTGATGGTTGTGGAATCAGCTGCCTGATGGCTCTTTTAACTTCGTCCCACAAATGCTCAATTGGATTGAGATCTGGTGATTGTTGGGGCCACCTAAGCAAGGTAAAGTCTCCCTCATGTTTTTGAAACCACTCCTGCACAATACAAGAACCGTGGCATGGTGCATTGTCTTGTTGGAAGAAGCCATCTCCATTGGGATACGCCATCAACATGATAGGATGAATCTGATCAGCAATGATACTTAGGTATGTTGTGCTATTCAGACGTTGTTCCACACGAATTAAAGGGCCCAAATCATGCCAGGAAAACATGCCCCAAACCATAACACTGCCCCCACCAGCTTGAAGGGTTGTACTCATGCATGTGAGGTGCATGCTTTCATGCTGTTTCCACCAAATTCTCACTCTGCCATCTGCATGAGGCAACTGGAAACGTGATTCATTGGACCACATGACTTTTTTCCAATGCTCAACTATCCAATCCTTGTATTTCTGTGCGAATTGGAGATGTTTTATCTCGGTAACTGCAGACAGCAAAGGTGTTCGAACAGGCCTTCGGCTGTTTTGCTGATACTCGCTCCATGGCTCCGAGCGCCAACAATCATCCCAC
>NW_005370777.1:4219564-4223478 GCF_000412655.1 Myotis brandtii
AAGATTTGGAAACAGCCTAAATGCCCATCAGCAGATGAGTGGATTAGAAAACTATGGTACATCTATACAATGGAATACTATGCTGATGTAAAAAAGAAGGAATTCTTACCATTTGCAACAGCATGGATGGAACTGGAGAGCATTATGCTAAGCGAAATAAGCCAGTCAGAGAAAGATAAATATTACATGATCTCACTCATTTGTGGAATATAATGAACAACATAAACTAATGAACAAAAATAGAATCAGAGTCATAGAAGCATCGAACAGACTGTCCAACCTATGAGGGAAGGTGGGGGGTGAAGGGGTAAAAGATCAACCAAAGGACTTGTATATATGCATATGAGCATACCCAGTGGACACAGATGGGGGGTGGGAGGAAGGGTGAGGGCATGTGCTGAGGGGTGGGGGTAGCCAGGGAGTGGTCAATGGGGGGAAAAAAGAGACTTACATAATACTTTAAACAATAAAGAACTTAAATTAAATATACATATACACATATATCTATACTAATAAAAGGGTAATATGCTAATTAGACCAGACATCTTCCGGACATCCTTCCGGACAAAGCCATGGTGGCGGGGCCAAGGCAGAGGCAGTTAGAGGGGATCAGGCTGGCAGGGGAGGGCAGTTAGGGCAACCAGGCTGGCAGGGGAGGGCAGTTAGGGCAACCAGGCTGGCAGGGGAGGGCAGTTAGGGCAACCAGGCTGGCAGGGGAGGGCAGTTAGGGCAACCAGGCTGGCAGGGGAGAGCAGTTAGGGGCAATCAGGCCAGCAGCGGGGGGGGATTAGAGGGGATCAGGCCAGCAGGGGAGAGAAGTTAGGGGGATTAGGCTGGCAGGGGAGGGCAGTTAGGGCAACCAGGCTGGCAGGGGAGGGCAGTTAGGGGTGACCAGGCAGGAAGGCAGAGAGGTTAGGGGCAACCAGGCTGGCAGGGGAGGGCAGTTAGGGGCGATCAGGCAGGCAGGCAGAGAGGGTAGTAATGATCAGGCAGGCAGGCAGGCAGAGATGATTAGGGGCAATCTGGCAGGCAGGCAGAGGTGGTTAGGGATGATCAGGCAGGCAGGGAACAGTTAGGGGTATCAGGCAGGCAGGCAGAGTGGTTAGGGGTGATCAGGCAGGCAGGCAGGTGAGCGGTTAGGAGCCAGTGGTCCCAGATTGCAAGTCGGACATCCCCCAAGGGGTCCCGGATTGGAGAGGGTGCACGTCGGGCTGATGGACACTCCCCACTCAGTGCACGAATTTCGTGCACCCGGATATGTATAAAAAAAAAAATTAAAAAATTAACACATTTGTTGAAAACAAATGAGTTAAATTTCAAAGAAATTTAAGCCACTTGTTTCTTCTTCCCTTCAAGGATGTACAATCTAGTAGAGAAAGGCAGGTAAACACATGATTACATTCCGTGTACTAAATGCAGTTTCCTTATGAAATTTTCATTGCTCCATTCATACTTTTTTCCAGCTCTGTCAGCCAGAGCAAGGTTCTTGGCACAAGAGTGAAGTAGGCACAGTTGCCTTTGGCTCCTTCCCTCTCCTCTTAAGACATTCCCTTTGCCTCCACCAAAAAGTCACTTCCTTGTCTAGGTAGCTAACGCTGTTTCCAGTTCTAGGATTGAGAACAGATGGCAATAATCCTAGTTGATATGTTTGTTGCTAATAATTTAAGGTTTTTCCCCTTTTGAGTGTTAAGTGCATTCTTGTAGGGACTCCTGGACTTAAACAGCATTGAGGAGCTAAAAGATGAACCTCTACAGGAAGAATTTCAGGCAGCTGGCTAGGGGGGAAGAGAGAAGTACTGCCCAATTTTCATTCTTTAATCATGACTGCTCCTGCTTTAGATCTATTCTTGTTTTATTGTTCATGCTTTCTGAAAAGAGCTGTATTCTCTAGTGTTCAAGTACAGACCAATGAATAGATTACAGAGCTTTTCAATTACTTGCATTCTTGCTATATATATTATTGGGCAAAGCTTTGGAATACTCAGCCTTCAACCTATTTTGCCCCCATTCTGACAATATGTTTCAAGGTCCCTTTCCCATCAAACTCAATTATTATGCTTCATATTCACCATAGAACTCCGTCTTCTGTTAAATTGAAACATGCAAACCTTTAATGGGAAAAAGGAATATTTTATTCGTTAATGAAAAGACATGTTTTTCTTACAATGCTTTCTATTCAAAGGTCTGTGCTGTAGCATTGTTGTGCATGTTTTTGTCCTACATAAGAGTAACAGGTCCTAACAGGCTAGCATGTTATTAGAATTTATCTCTTTTCATGCATAAGAAGTTCATTCTTTTAAAAGTTAATCCTTTTCTCTATAAAGGACATACTATCTCTTTAGAAAGTAATCAGTTTTTGCCTTCACATTTTGTCTTAAATTGCTACATAGCATTGTTCCACTTCTAAATCATTTGTCATAGCTAAGTGGAGGTTCCTGAATTGCTGCAGCTGCTGTTACAGAAGCATTTTCCTTTGGTTCATAGAGTAGGGACTGTTTGCATCCTCTTTTCTGAAACATTTTTAAAAGTTCCAATGATGATATGAAAAAAGATTTTTTTTACTTTAAATAATTTTTTATTTTTCAATTACAGTTGGCATACAATATTATATTAGTTTCAGGTGTACAACCCAGTAGACTGATAAAAAATTAAAATAAAATGGTGTGTGTGTAAAAAGTAATGGCACAATAGCACAAGGAAATTATCCCATTTATGAAATTCAAGATTTTCTGAATACTTAACTATAAAATCTTTCTTTTCCCTATTAACTTTCATCAGAATTTTTAATTGGACATAAATAACAGTTGTTTCTTTCTTTCTTGGAATGAATTAGGAAGCAAATTTTGTCACACACTCCTAAAAGAAATCCATTAATGTGCCTCCTCCAAAGTATTAACAGATTGGTTTTTTGCTTTGGTAATTCCATTAAGGTGAATGTCTGTGGTGAGCATCAATAGATGATGAAATATACCTTTATTTGGAAGGAAGGAGCTGGAATGATATTTGTTCTATTACTTCTAGAGTCACAAGCAATGGGAAAATGCAATGTAAAAAGAGAAAAACAGTGGGGAAAAATCAGAAAGAATAGGTCTTAGTTTAGGTATAGTCAGTATTGACAAATGAAAGTTTGTCTTCAGAAACTATTAACATTTACTTTTTCATTTGTGTCACAAGTAGTGCCTGCAAGAAAGAACAGATATTCTAGCTGTCTCTTGTTTGATTTTAAGATGATCTGTATTGTTGAGATGGCAACAGATTCCAGCCATAGGACGTTTGCTTCTTCTCTGGTAGCTAATAAAGGATTATGAGTAGTTGCCTTCAACCAACACAAAGAAGGAAACCTTAAAATCATAGAACCTTAAGTCCAACTGATGTTGCTCAGTGGTTGAGCGTCGACCTATGAACCGGGAGGTCATGGTTCAATTCCTGGTCAGGGCACATGCCTGGGTTGTGGGCTCCATCCCTGGTTTGGGGCATGCAGGAGACAGCCGATCAATGATTCTCTCTCATCATTGATGTTTCTATCTCTCTCTCCCTCTCCTTTCCTCTCTGAAATTAATAAAAATATTTTTAAAAATCATAGAACCTTAAGACTAGAAGGACCCTAAAAGTTTTCTAAGCCAATCTTCCATCTAATATTTAAATATTCTACAACATCTTGATAATTGATTGTTCAACCCATTTGATTCTCACCACCTCTTGCCATGGATAATTTCCTCAGCTTTATGATTGCTGACTACTAAAGGCCTTCTGCCCCCAAAAGAACAATAACTGAAAAAAGCAGCTTTTCTAGGCAAGACTTGTGTATCTTCCAGTGATGTGTTTCAAAGATAATTTCCTCATTTTGCTCCCCACCTAGATTCCTGAGTCTGTAGCCTCAGATATGATATGATTAATATAATATAATATAATAA